>NC_080386.1:84805963-84913308 GCF_014773155.1 Arachis stenosperma
AAAAGCTTATGCTTTTACCACACCAAACTTAAAATATTGCTCGCCCTCGAGCAAGAGAAGAAAGAAGAGAAGAAGAAGAAGAAGAAGAAAATGGAGGAGAGTGAGGGGAGATGTATTCGGCCAAGGTATAGTAGAGGGGGTAGTGTTGTGTGAAAATGAAGTAGAATGGAAGGGTATATATAGGGAGAGGGGAGAGTGAAGGTTTGGCCATATAGGGTGGGATTGGGTGGGAAAGAAAATTTGAATTTGGAAGGTAGGTGGGGTTTATGGGGAAGAGTGGATGGATGTGAATGGTGAAGAGGGTAATTGGGAGGAGAGATTCAGAGATTGAAGTTGTTGGGAAGTGTGACATGGGGAAGAGTAAAACTAGGATTAGGAGGTAAGGTGGGCATATGTTCGGTGGGGATCCTGTGGGGTCCACAGATCCTGAGGTGTCAAGGAATTCCATCCCTGCACCAAATAGGCATGTAAAATGCCTTTGCACATCATTCTGGCGTTTAAACGCCGAGTGGTGCATGTTCTGGGCGTTCAACGCCCATGTAAAGCATGTTTCTGGCGTTGAACGCCAGTTTCATGCTTGTTACTGGCGTTCAGCGCCAGCTTTTCTTCTAGGCACATTCCTGGCGTTCAGTGCCAGAATGTTGCTTGTTTCTGGCATTCAGCGCCAGATTCATGCTCTGTTCTGGCGTTGAACGCCAGCCAGATGCTCCTTACTGGCGTTGAACGCCAGTCTGTGCTTCCTCCAAGGTGTGATTTTTCTTCTGCTGTTTTTGATTCTGTTTTTAATTTTTATATTTTTTTCATGACTCCACATGATCATGTACCTAATAAAACACAAAATAACAATAAAATAAAATAAAATAAAAATTAGATAAATAAAATTGGGTTGCCTCCCAACAAGCGCTTCTTTAATGTCAATAGCTTGACAGTGGCTCTCATGGAGCCACAAAGTGATCAGGTCAATGTTGTATAGTCCCAACACCAAACTTAGAGTTTGGATATGGGGTCTTAACACCAAACTTAGAGTTTGGTTGTGGCCTCCCAACACCAAACTTAGAGTTTGACTGTGGGCCTCTTCTTGACTCTGAACTGAGAGAAGCTCTTCATGCTTACTCTCTTTTGTCACAGAGGGATGGCCCTGTGCCTTAAACACAAGGTAGTCCCCATTCAATTGAAGGACTAATTCACCTCTGTTGACATCTATCACAACTCCTGCTGTGGCTAGGAAAGGTCTTCCAAGGATGATGCATTCATCCTCTTCCTTCCTAGTGTCTAAGATTATGAAATCAGCAGGGATGTAAAGGCCTTCAACCTTTACTAACACGTCCTACACTATTCCATAAGCTTGTCTCAATGACTTGTCTGCCAATTGTAATGAGAACAAGGCAGGTTGTACCTCAATGATCCCCATCTTCTCCATTACAGAAAGTGGCATAAGATTTATCCCTGACCCCAATCACACAGAGCTTTTGCAAAGGTCATGGTGCCTATGGTACAAGGTATCAAAAACTTGCCAGGATCTTGTTTCTTTTGAGGTAAAATTTGTTGAATCCAGGTATCCAGTTCACTAATGAGCAAGGGAGGTTCACTTTCCCGAGTCTTATTACCAAACAACTTGGCATTCAACTTCATGATAGCTCCTAAATATTGAGCAACTTGCTTTCCAGTCACATCTTCATCCTCTTCAGAGGAAAAATAGTCTTCAGAGCTCATGAATGGCAGAAGAAGATTTAATGGAATCTCTATGGTCTCTATATGAGCCTCAGATTCTTTTGGATCCTTAATAGGAAACTCCTTCTTGCTTGAGGGACGTCCCAGGAGGTCTTCCTCACTAGGATTTTTGTTCTCCTCCTCCCTTGTGCATTTGGCCATATTGATCACATCAATAGCCTTGCACTCTCCTTTTGGATTCTCTTCTGTATTGCTTGGGAGAATACTGGGAGGAGTTTCAATGACTTTCTTACTCATCTGGCCCACTTGTGCCTCCAGATTTCTGATGGAGGATCTTGTTTCACTTATGAAAATGAAAGTGGCCTTTGACAGATCAGAGACTAGATTGGCTAAATTAGAAGTGTTTTGTTCAGAATTCTCTGTCTGTTGCTGAGAAGATGATGGAAAAGGCTTGCTATTGCTCAGCCTATTGCGTCCACCATTGTTAAAGCCTTGTTGAGGCTTTTGTTGATCCTTCCATGAGAAATTTGGATGATTTCTCCATGATGAATTATAGGTGTTTCCATAAGGTTCACCCATGTAATTGACCTCTGCCATTGCAGGGTTCTCATGATCATAAGCTTCTTCAGAAGCTGCCTCTTTAGTACTGTTGGATGCATTTTGCCATCCATTCAGACTTTGAGAGATCATGTTGACTTGCTGAGTCAACACTTTGTTCTGAGCCAATCTGGCATTCAGAGCATCAATTTCAAGAACTCCCTTCCTCTGAGGTGTCCCATTATTCACAGAATTCCTCTTAGAAGTGTACATGAACTGGTTATTTGCAACCATGTCAATGAGTTCTTGAGCCTCTTCAGGCGTTTTCTTTAGGTGAATAGATCCACCTGCAGAATGGTCCAATGACATTTTCGAAAATTCAGATAGACCATAATAGAATATATCTAATATGGTCCATTCTGAAAACATGTCAGATGGACATCTTTTGGTCAGCTGCTTATATCTTTCCCAAGCTTCATAGAGGGATTCACCATCTTTTTGTTTGAAGGTTTGAACATCCACTCTCAGCTTGCTCAGCTTTTGAGGAGGAAAGAATTTATCCAAGAAGGTTGTGACCAGCTTATCCCAGGAGTCCAGGCTATCCTTAGGTTGTGAATCCAACCATATTCTAGCTCTGTCTCTTCCAGCAAAAGGGAAAAGCATGAGTCTGTAGACTTCAGGATCAACTCCATTCGTCTTTACAGTCTCACAGATCTGCAAGAACCCAGTTAAAAACTGATAAGGATCTTCAGATGGAAGTCCATAAAACTTGCAGTTTTGTTGCATTAAAGCAACTAGTTGAGGCTTAAGCTCAAAATTATTGGCTCCAATGGCAGGAATGGAGATGCTTCTTCCATCAAATTTGGACGTTGGTTTTGTGAAGTCACCAAGCACTCTCCTTGCATTATTATTATTTTCGGCTGCCATGTCCTTCTCTTGTTCGAAAATTTCTGAAAGGTTGTTTCTGGATTGTTGTAATTTAGTTTCTCTTAGTTTCCTTTTCAGAGTCCTTTCAGATTCAGGATCAATTTCAACAAGAGTGCCTTTTTCCCTGTTCCTGCTCATATGAAAGAGAAGAAAACAAGAAAGGAAAGAGGAATCCTCTATGTCACAGTATAGAGATTCCTTTATGTTAGTAGAAAAAGAGAGGGGAGAAGAGTGAAGAAGAATGAATAGTCTGTATAAAGAGTAAGGATAGGGGAGGCGAAGAGAAGTGTTAGTAAATAAATAATTAAATAGAATAAGAAAAGAGAGGGGAAATTTCGAAAATAATTTTGAAAAAGGGGTTAGTATTTTCGAAAATTAAAAGATAAGATAGAATTAAAATTAAAACAATTAATTAATTAAAAAGAATTTTTTTGAAAAAGAGAGAGGTATTTTCGAAAATTAGAGAGGAAAGAGTAGTTAGGTGGTTTTGAAAAAGATAAGAAACAAACAAAAAGTTAATTAGTTAGTTGAAAAAGATTTTAAAATCAAATTTGAAAAGCTAAGAAGATAAGATAAGATAAGATATTTTTGAAATCAAATTTTGAAAAAGATAAGATAAAAAGATAAGATTTTTAAGAAAAAGATATTTTGAAAAAAATTTAATTTTTAAAATTAAAATTAATTACTTAACTAACAAGTAATTACAAGATATGATTCTAGAATTTAAAGATTGAACCTTTCTTAACAAGAAAGTAACAAACTTCAAATTTTTGAATCAATCACATCAATTGTTAGCTAATTTTCGAAAATTTGATATAAAGATAAGAAAAATATTTTGAAAATAATTTGAAAAATAATTTTGAAATTTTCGAAAAATAGAAAAAAATTAAAAAGATATGATTTTTGAAAAAGATTTTGAAAAGATAAGATTTTTTTTAAAATTGAAATTTTGACTTGACTTGTAAGAATCAACTAATTTTTAAAAATTTTTGACCAAGTCAACCCAAAATTTCGAAAATTTGGAGGGAAATAAGGAAAACATATTTTTTTGATTTTTGACTTTTTAATGAGGAGAGAGAAAAACACAAACATGACCCAAAACATAAAAATTTTGGATCAAAACACAAGATGCATGCAAGAACACTATGAATGTCAAGATGAACACCAAGAACACTTTGAAGATCATGATGAACATCAAGAACATATTTTTGAAAAATTTTTGATGCAAAGAAAACATGCAAGACACCAAACTTAGAAATCTTTAATGCATGGACTCTAACAAACGAAAAATGCATATGAAGAACAACAAACAACACAAAACAAGAAAACATCAAGATCAAACAAGAAGACTTGTCAAGAACAACTTGAAGATCATGAAGAACACTATGAATGCACGGAATTTTTGAAAAATACAAGAAAAATTTTTAAAGCATACAATTGACACCAAACTTAAAAATTGACTCAAGACTCAAACAAAAGACACAAAATATTTTTTATTTTTATGATTTTCTAATTTTTTGGATTTTTATTAATTTTTTCGAAAATAAAGTTTGGAAAAACGAAAAATAAAAGAAAAATTTTGAAAAAGATTTTTGAAAAGAAAATTACCTAATCTGAGCAACAAGATGAACCGTCAGTTGTCCATACTCGAACAATCCCCGGCAACGGCGCCAAAAACATGGTGGACGAAATTGTGATCAACAATAATGACTCTTTAGCATGTGCCTAAAAACTAACTCAGCACTTTCTTTTTACAACTCCGTTCAACTTAACCAGTAAGTGTACTGGGTCATCCAAGTAATACCTTACGTGAGTAAGGGTCGATCCCACAGAGATTGTTGGTATGAAGCAAGCTATGGTCACCTTGTAAATCTCAGTTAAGTGGATTCATAGGGTCAAATGTAATTGGATTAGATATTTAAAAGATAAATTAATAGGAAATAAAAAGGGATAGAAATACTTATGTAAATCAATAGTGGAAATTTCAGATAGGCATGTGGAGATGCTAGAATCCTTTCGAATCTCTACTTTCTTATTGCTTTCATCCAATCCTTCTTACTCCTTTCCATGGCAAGCTGTATGTAGGGCATCACCATCATCAATGGCTACTTTTAATCCTCTCGGGAAAATGGTCCTATGCGCTGTCACTGCACGGCTAATCGTCTGGAGGCATCACCCTTGTTGATAGCTACATCCCATCCTCTCAGTGAAAATGGTCCAAATGCTCTGTCACAGCACGGCTAATCATCTGTCGGTTCTCAATCAGGTTGGAGTAGAATCCATTGATTCTTTTGCGTTTGTCACTAACGCCCAGCCTTCAGGAGTTTGAAGCTCGTCACAGTCATTCAATACCGAAATCCTACTCGGAATACCACAGACAAGGTTAGACTTTCCGGATCCCCATGAATGCCGCCATCTATCTAGCTTATACCACGAAGATTCTGTTGGGGAATCTAAGAGATATGCGCCCGGCCTAAAGTAGAACGGAAGTGGTTGTCAGTCACGCGCATTCATAGGTGAGAATGATGATGAGTGTCACGGATCATCACATTCATCAAAGTGTTGTGCAACGTATATCTTGGAATAAGAATAAAAGAGAATTGAATAGAAAGTAATAGTAATTGTATTGAAACTTGAGGTACAGCAGAGCTCCACACCCTTAATCTATGGTGTGCAGAAACTCCACCGTTGAAAATACATAAGTGAAGGGTTCAGGTATGGCCGAATGGCCAGCCCCCTAAAACGTGCTCAATGGCCTCCTAATATGAAGAATAAAACAAAACTGAGACCAAAGATGAAACGTGGTCAAAAGACGACTAATTGGTGCACGAATTTATGATTCGCACAACTAACCAGCAAGTGCACTGGGTCGTCCAAGTAATACCTTACGTGAGTAAGGGTCGATCCCACGGAGATTATTGGCTTGAAGCAATCAATGTTTATTTTATTGATCTTAGTCAGGAGGCCAATAGGATTAAAAGTGAAATTACTAGATTTGATTATAAAAATAAAAGAGAATAACAGTGTTACTTGTTGTGCAGTAATGAGAAATATGTTGGAGTTTTGGAGATGCTTTGTCCTTTGACTTCAACTCTTCCTTGAAATCCTTCAATACACGCAAGGCTCCTTCCATGGCAAGCTCTATGTAGGGTATCACCATTGTCAATGGCTACTTCCCATCCTCTCAGTGAAAACGTTCCTATGCTCTGTCACAGCACGGCTAATCATCTGTCGGTTCTCAATCAGGTTGGAATAGAATCCATTGATTCTTTTGCGTCTGTCACTAACGCCCAGCCCTCAGGAGTTTGAAGCACGTCACAGTCATTCAATCCCGGAATCCTACTCGGAATACCACAGACAAGGTTTAGACTTTCCGGATTCTCATGAATGCTGCCATCAATCCGGCTTATACCACGAAGATTCTGATTAAGGAATCTAAGAGATATTCATTCAGTCTGATGTAGAACGGAGGTGGTTGTCAGGCACACGTTCATGGATTGAGGAAGGTGATGAGTGTCACGGATCATCACCTTCTTCATAATTAAGCGCGAATAAACATCTTAGATAAGAACAAGCGTGTTTGAATGAAAAACAAGGAATTGTATTAAATCATCGAGACGCTGCAGAGCTCCTCACCCCCAACAATGGAGTTTAGAGACTCATGCCATCAAAAAGTATGTAATTCAGATCTGAAAATGTCATGAGGTACAAGAAATGTCTATAAAAGTTGTTTAAATAGTAAACTAGTAACCTAGATTTACAGAAAATGAGTAAACTAAGATAATTGGTGCAGAAATCCACTTCTGGGGCCCACTTGGTGTGTGCTGGGGCTGAGACTAAAGCTATCCACGAGTGGAGGCCTTTCTTGGCGTTAAACTCCAGGTTATGACGTGTTTTGGGCGTTCAACTCCGGATTATGACGTTTTTCTGGCGTTTAACTCCAGACAGCAGCATGAACTTGGCGTTCAACGCCAAGTTACGTCGTCTATCTTCGCGCAAAGTATGGACTATTATATATTGCTGGAAAGCCCTGGATGTCTACTTTCCAACTCCGTTGAGAGCGCGCCAATTGGACTTCTGTAGCTCCAGAAAATCCATTTCGAGTGTAGGAAGGTCAGGATCCAACAGCATCAGCAGTCCTTTTTCAGCCTAAGTCAGATTTTTGCTCAGCTCCCTCAATTTCAGCCAGAAAATACCTGAAATCACAGAAAAATACACACACTCATAGTAAAGTCCAGAAATATGATTTTTGCCTAAAAACTAATAATATTTAACTAAAAACTAATTAAAACATGCTAAAATCCACATGAAATTACCCCAAAAAGCGTATAAAATATCCGCTCATCACAACACCAAACTTAAACTGTTGCTTGTCTTCAAGCAACTAGATGAATAAAATAGGTTCTAACAGAAATTAAGAAGTAATAATATTTTAGAGTTTTAAATGAAGCTCTGATTCTTATTAGATGAGCGGGGCTTGTAGCTTTTTGTTCCTGAACAGTTTTGGCATCTCCCTGTATCTTTTGAATTTCAGAATGATTGGCATCCTTAGGAACTCAGAATTTAGATAGTATTATTGACTCTCCTAGTGTAGTATGTTGATTCTTGAACACAGTTATTTATGAGTCTTGGCTGTGGCCCTAAGCACTTTGTTTTCCAGTATTACCACCAGATACATAAATGCCACAGACACATGACTAGGTGAACCTTTTCAGATTGTGACTTAGCTTTGCTAAAGTCCCCAGTCAGAGGTATCCAGAGCTCTTAAGCACACTCTGTTTGCCTTGGATCACGACTTTAACCACTCAGTCTCAAGTTTGTAACTTGGACCTTCATGCCACAAGCACATGGTTAGGGACAGCTTGGTTTAGCCGCTTAGGCCTGGATTTTATTTCCTTGGGCCCTCCTATCCAGTGATGCTCAAAGCCTTGGATCCTTTTTACTCTTGCCTAGGGCTCATGGCTTGTTGTTTTTTTTTTTTTTGACTGCTTTTTCTTGCTTCAAGAATCAATTTCATGATTTTTCAGATCATCAATAATATTTTTCGTGTTCCTCATCCCTTCAGGAGCCAATATTCATCAAATTCAAAGTACAATTTATGCACTGTTCAAGCATTCATTCAGAAAACAAAAAGTATTGCCACCACACATAATTAATTATAATTTTTATTATTAAGAACTCGAAAATATAAATTACTTCTTTATTCTAAAAAAATCCACTACTTTATTCATGCCTGATGATGATGAGAAAAATAAATTATAGCTTAATTGGAAATAAAATCAAAATAGACATACTAATTACTACTACTACTATATATCTCCTAAGGTAAATTTCTAAAAAAAACGCTATCACTAAGTTAAAGCAGAAAATTGGAACTCAACAACCTTTTGTCTTGAGGAGGGCATGCTCTTCTAATCCTTGGGGTGTTGTTCAAGGATTAATTTTTGGCGCTTCAGCTCCCTTAGATCACGCCCTTTCTCTTCCTATTCCTTAAGCAGTTTGCAAAGCATGCTACTTTGATTATTCTGTTCTTCCTTTATTTGATCCATAGCTTCTTGCAATCTGGAAATAGAAGCTTCAAGATGTTCCCAATATTTGAATTGAGGCAGTTTTGGGAGAGCTTCTTGTGCTCTCTTCTTGGTTGAATCATCTTGTTGCTGTTGTCTGACCATTGATATTCCAGTAATGGGCTTTTCAATTAGGATATATTCAGTTATTCCCATCTTTACTCCAGCATTTTTGCAGAGCATAGAAATTAAGCTTGAGTAGGCCAATCTGGCATCCTTAGAATTCCTGTTTGCTATTTTATATAGCTCACATGAGATCAGCTGATGGACTTCTACCTCTTTTCCCAACATGATGCAGTGAATCATGACAGCTCTTTTGATGGTTACTTCAGAACGGTTGCTGGTGGGCAATATGGAACGCCCAATGAAATCCAGCCAGCCTCTGGCTACTGGTTTTAGATCTTCCCTTTTTGAGTTGAACTGGGACGCCAGTCGTGCTGGTGGTCCACTTGGCTCCAGGGATGCATATATCCTCCAGAACTTTGTCCAGCCCTTTATTGACCCTCATCATTCTCCTGTTAAAGGAGTCTGGGTCATCCTTCAGTTGAGGAAGCTTGAATATCTCCCTGATCTTGTCAGAATTGGTATGAATGATCTTTCCTCTGACTAAGGTCTGATGGTCAAAGAGAGCAGCTCCAATTAGTCTTTGCTTCTCTGTCTGCCATAAATTAGCATAGAACTCTTGAACCATGTTCCTTCCCACTTTCGTTTCAGGATTGGTCAGAATTTCCCAATTCCTGTTCCGAATTTGCTCTTGGATCTCCGGATATTCATCTTCTTTTAGATCAAATCTAACTTCCGGGATCACTGATCTGTGACTCATTATCTTGTAGTAATGGTCTGAATGTTCTTTAGTTAAGAACTTCCCTTGATTCCAAAGGGGCTTTGGAGCACTCTCTTTCTTGCCCCTTTGGGTGGGTTGCTTTCCTCTAGGGACCATGAATTTGATGAGTATGCTTTTGTGATCACAGATAACCACACCAAACTTAGAGCTTTGCTTGTCCTCAAGCAACAGAGAAGAAAGAAGAGGGATAGGAAGAGAGCAAGTGTGGCAAGGTGAGGAAGATTGGGACGCCAAACACAATATATGGGGAGGGGGTGGGAAATTTTCGAAAAATAAGAAAGAGATAAGATAGAAGATATGATTTTTAAAAGATATGATCAGAAAAAGATATAATTTTAAAAGAAAAAGATATGAATCATATGAAAAAAAGATAGATTTGAATTTTTAAATTTTGAAAAAGATATTTTTAAAGAGATGATTGAGTTTTGGAAACAAAATTTAAAGAGTTTGATTGGATTGAAAATAATTTATTTTTATGGATTAAGATACATTTGATAAAAAGGGATTTTAGAAATTAGGATTTTTAGAACACTAATTTGAATTGAGGGATGATAATTTAAAATATGTTTATGCAAGAAATCATGAATTGGAACATGAAAAATTAGAAAATTTGTAAAGAGAAACGAAATTTACCTCCTCCCCACCATCCTGGCGTTAAACGCCCAACTGCTGCATGGTTTGGGCGTTTAACGCCCAAATGTTGCTTCTCCTGGGCGTTCAACGCCCAGTTGATGCATCTTTCTGGCGTTGAACGCCAGGAAGTCCTTTGTTACTGGGCGTTTTTCTAAACGCCCAGGATGCTGCCAAACTGGCGTTAAACGCCCAGAAGGTGCTTCTTTCTGGCGTTTAACGCCCAGAAGATGCTCCTTTCTGGCGTTTAACGCCCAGAAGGCTACCCTTACTGTCGTTGAACGCCCAGTGGGTGCTTCTTTTGGGCGTTCAACGCCCAAAATGTTTCTTACTGGCTTTTTCACGCCAGTGAGCTTCCAATTCCCTTTATAACTCTGTGAATCCAACCAATTGCTATTTTACCTTGGAGATACTTGGACACAAACCTGTAAAAAAAAGAAAATTTATTTAATTAGTAAATAAACTTTGTAAATGGCTGGGTTGCCTCCCAGCAAGCGCTTCTTTATTGTCATTAGCTGGACTATCACTGAGTTTTACTTAAGTCTCAGTCTTGAGCACTCTTGCTCAAAATTTCCCTCAAGATAGTGTTTGACTCTTTGTCCATTAACAATGAACTTTTTGTTAGAGTCATTATCCTGAAGCTCTATGTATCCATATGGTGATACGTTTGTAATGACATATGGACCTCTCCACCGGGATTTTAATTTTCCGGGGAATAATTTGAGCCTAGAATTAAATAGCAGAACTTTCTGCCCCGGCTCAAAGACTCTGGATGACAATTTCTTATCATGCCATCTTTTCGCTTTCTCTTTGTAAATCTTTGCATTTTCAAAAGCATTGAGTCTAAATTCCTCTAGCTCATTTAACTGGAGCAATCGTTTTTCTCCGGCTAACTTGGCGTCAAGGTTTAGGAATCTGGTTGCCCAATAGGCCTTGTGTTCCAGTTCCACTGGCAAGTGACATGCCTTTCCATACACAAGCTGGTATGGAGAGGTCCCTATAGGGGTCTTGAATGCTGTTCTGTATGCCCACAGAGCATCATCCAAGCTTCTTGCCCAATCCCTTCTACGGTTAATTACAGTCCGTTCCAGGATTCTTTTGAGTTCTCTATTTGAGACTTCAGCTTGCCCATTAGTTTGTGGATGATATGGAGTAGCTACCCTGTGGCTAACTCCATAACGAACCAGAGCAGCATAAAGCTGTTTATTGCAGAAATGAGTGCCCCCATCACTAATTAACATTCTAGGGATACCAAATCTGCTAAAGATGTATTTCTGGAGGAATTTTAACACTGTTTTAGTGTCATTGGTGGGTGTTGCAATAGCCTCCACCCATTTGGATACATAATCCACTGCCACCAGAATATAAGTGTTTGAGTATGATGGAGGGAAAGGTCCCATGAAGTCAATACCCCATACATCAAACAACTCAATCTCCAAGATTCCTTGTTGAGGCATGGCATAACTGTGAGGTAAGTTGCCTGATCTTTGGCAACTGTCACAATTAAGCACAAATGCTCGGGAATCTTTATAGAGAGTGGGCCAGTAGAAGCCACTTTGGAGGACCCTTGTGGCTGTTCGCTCACTTCCAAAATGTCCTCCATACTGTGATCCATGGCAGTGCCATAAAATCTTTTGCGCTTCTTCCTTAGGCACACATCTATGGATTACTCCGTCTGCACATCTCTTGAAGAGATATGGTTCATCCCAAAGATAGTACTTTGCATCTGTGATTAATTTCTTTGATTGCACCCTACTGTATTCTTTGGGTATGAATCTCACTGCCTTGTAGTTTGCAATGTCTGCAAACCGTGGTACTTCCTGGATGGCAAAGAGTTGCTCATCCGGAAAAGTTTCAGAGATCTCAGTGAGAGGGAGGGACGCCCCTTCCACTGGTTCTATTCGGGTCAGGTGATCTGCCACTTGATTCTCTGTCCCTTTTCTGTCTCTTATTTCTATATCAAACTCTTGCAGAAGCAACACCCATCTAATGAGTCTGGGTTTTGAATCCTGCTTTGTGAGTAGATATTTAAGAGCAGCATGATCAGTGTACACAATCACTTTTGATCCTACTAAATAAGATCTGAATTTGTCAATGGCGTAAACCACTGCAAGTAGCTCTTTTTCTGTGGTTGTGTAATTCTTCTGTGCATCATTTAAAACACGGCTGGCATAGTAAATGACGTGCAGAAGCTTGTCATGCCTTTGTCCCAACACTGCACCAATGGCATGGTCACTGGCATCACACATCAGTTCAAATGGTAATGTCCAGTCTGGTGCAGAGATTATTGGTGCTGAAACCAATTTAGCTTTCAGAGTCTCAAATGCCTGCAGACACTCTTTATCAAAGATAAATGGCGTATCAGCAGCTAGCAGGTTGCTCAGAGGTTTGGCGATTTTTGAAAAATCCTTTATAAACCTCCTATAGAATCCTGCATGCCCCAGAAAGCTTCTGATTGCCTTAACATTAATAGGTGGTGGCAACTTTTCAATTACTTCTACCTTAGCTTGATCCACCTCTATACCCTTATTCGAAATTTTGTGCCCAAGGACAATTCCTTCAGTCACCATAAAATGACATTTTTCCCAGTTTAAAACCAGGTTAGTCTTTTGGCATCTTTTCTGAACAAGTGCTAAATGGTTAAGGCAGGAGCTAAATGAGTCTCCAAATACTGAAAAGTCGTCCATGAAGACTTCCAGGAATTTTTCCACCATATCAGAGAAAATTGAGAGCATGCACCTCTGAAAGGTTGCAGGTGCATTGCACAGGCCAAATGGCATCATTCTGTATGCAAATACTCCAGATGGGCATGTGAATGCCGTTTTCTCCTGATCTTGGGGATCTACTGCAATTTGATTATAACCTGAATATCCATCCAGGAAGCAGTAGTATTCATGACCTGCTAGTCTTTCTAGCATCTGGTCTATGAATGGTAAAGGAAAATGATCCTTTCTGGTGGCTGTATTGAGCCTTCTATAATCAATGCACATACGCCACCCTGTAACTGTTCTTGTAGGAACCAGTTCATTTTTTTCATTATGAACCACTGTCATGCCACCTTTCTTTGGGACAACTTGGACAGGGCTCACCCAGGGGCTGTCAGAAATAGGATAAATGATCCCAGCCTCTAGTAATTTAGTGACCTCCTTTCGCACCACTTCTTTCATGGCTGGATTCAGCCGCCTTTGTGGTTGGACCACTGGTTTGGCGTCATCCTCCAGTAAGATCTTATGCATGCATCTGGCTGGGCTAATGCCCTTAAGATCACTGATGGACCACCCAAGAGCTGTCTTGTGTGTCCTTAGCACTTGAATTAGTGCTTCCTCTTCCTGTGGCTCTAAGGTAGAGCTTATAATTACAGGAAAGGTATCACCTTCTCCCAGAAATGCATATTTCAGGGATGGTGGTAATGGTTTGAGTTCGGGTTTTGGAGGTTTCTCCTCTTCTTGAGGGATTTTCAGAGGTTCTATTATCTTCTCTGACTCCTCCAAATCAGGCTGAACATCTTTAAAGATGTCCTCTAGCTCTGATTCGAGACTCTCAGCCATATTGACCTCTCTTACCAGAGAATCAATAATATCAACACTCATGCAGTCATTTGGGGTGTCTGGATGTTGCATGGCTTTGAAAACATTCAATTTAAACTCCTCCTCATTGACTCTCAAGGTTACTTCCCCTTTTTGGACATCAATGAGGGTTCAGCCAGTTGCTAGGAAAGGTCTTCCTAGAATGAGAGTTGCACTCTTGTGCTCCTCCACTTCCAGCACCACAAAGTCAGTAGGGAAGGCAAATGGCCCAACCTTGACAGTCATGTCCTCAATCACGCCTGATGGGTATTTGATGGAGCCATCAGCAAGTTGAAGACATATCCTGGTTGGTTTGATTTCTTCAGTTAAACCAAGCTTTCTGATAGTAGATGCAGGTATTAGATTGATACTTGCCCCAAGATCACATAAAGCTTGCTTGGTGCAAGTGCCCTCTAATGTGCATGGTATCATAAAGCTCCCAGAATCTTTAAGCTTCTCAGGTAAGCTTTTCAGAATGACTGCACTGCATTCTTCGGTGAGGTAAACTTTTTCAGTTTCCCTCCAATCCTTCTTATGACTTAAGATCTCTTTCATGAACTTAGCATAAGAGGGTATTTGCTCAAGTGCTTCTGCAAACGGGATCTTTATTTCAAGAGTCCTGAGATAGTCTGCAAAGCGGGCAAATTGCTTATCCTATTCCGCTTGGCGGAGTTTTTGAGGATAAGGCATTTTGGCTTTGTATTCCTCAACCTTAGTTGCTGCAGGTTTATAACCTACAAGAGTGGGTTGGGAAGCCTTTTTAGAAAGGTCAGCACTTGTATGTGACTGATTCCCCACTGGCATTTGAATGCCAGTGGTGGGAGCTGGAGTGGCGTTAGACGCCACTTCCTTGTTTGTTACTGGCGTTTGAACGCCAGAACCATGCTCCCTTTGGGCGTTCAACGCCGGATTCATGCTTGTTTCTGGCGTTGAACGCCAGGAATGAGCACGGTCTGGGCGTTCAGCGCTAGCTTTGTTCCCTTCTGGGCTCTGATTGTCCTCAGAGGGATTTTGAGTATCCTCTTGTTCATTTCTTGGTTTCCTGCTGCTTTGAAGTGAGGTATTTAATGTTTTCCCACTTCTTAATTGAACTGCTTGGCATTCTTCTGTTATTTGTTTTGACAGTTGCTTTTCTGTCTGCTTTAATTGTACTTCCATGTTCCTGTTAGCCATTCTTGTTTCCTGTAATATTTCCTTGAATTCGGCTAGCTGCTGAGTTAGAAAATCTAATTGCTGATTGAATTCATTAGCCTGATCCACTGGACTGAGTTCTGCAGTTACTGTTTTAGCTTCTTCTTTCATAGAGGATTCACTGCTTAGGTACAGATGCTGATTTCTGGCAACTGTATCAATAAGCTCTTGAGCTTCTTCAATTGTTTTTCTCATGTGTATAGATCCACCAGCTGAGTGGTCTAGAGAAATCTGAGCTTTTTCTGTAAGCCCATAGTAGAAGATGTCTAATTGCACCCATTCTGAAAACATTTCAGAGGGGCATTTTCTTAGCATCTCTCTGTATCTCTCCCAAGCATCATAAAGGGATTCATTATCTCCTTGTTTGAAGCCTTGAATGTTTAGCCTTAGCTGTGTCATCCGTTTGGGAGGGAAATAGTGATTCAGGAATTTTTCTGACAGCTGTTTCCATGTTTTTATGCTGCTCTTAGGCTGGTTATTTAACCACCTCTTAGCTTGATCTTTTACAGCAAATGGAAACAGTAATAATCTGTAGACATCCTGATCTACTTCCTTATCATGTACTGTATCAGCAATTTGCAGAAATTGTGCCAGAAACTCTGTAGGTTCTTCATGTGGAAGACCAGAGTACTGGCAGTTTTGCTGCACCATGATAATGAGCTGAGGATTCAGCTCAAAGCTACTAACTCCAATGGAGGGTATACAGATACTACTCCCATATGAAGCAGTAGTGGGGTTAGCATATGACCCCAGAGTTCTCTTGTCTTGTCCATTCATACTTACTTCCTTAATGGAATACAAGTGATAATTTATATGTTGATATTATTTATTTTATAAAAATAATTTTTTTTAAAATAAAATAAAAACGAAATAAATAAAAGAAAGCAAAAATATTTTGAAATTGAAAATTGAATTTTTATATAAAATTTTCGAAAAATGTAGTTCAAAATTAGTTAGAAAATAAAATTTTTTGAATTTTGAATTTTATGATGAAAGAGAAAAACACACAAAAGACACAAGACTTGAAATTTTTAGATCCAATGCTCCTTATTTTTCGAAAATTTTTGGAGGGAAAACACCAAGGAACACCAAACTTAAAAATTTTAAGATCAAGACACAAGAAAAACTCAAGAACACCTTGAAGATTCACAAGAACACCAAGAACAAAAGGAAGAACACCAAACTTAAAATTTTTAGAAAATTTTAATAAAATTTTCGAAAATTATAAAAAGATTAGCAAGAAAACACCAAACTTAAAGTTTGGCACAAGATTAAATCAAGAAAAATTATTTTTGAAAAAGGTTCCAAAGCGTATACCCAATTATCAAGAATATAAACCAATACTCTAGCCAATTGGGAATAAATGTAACACTTGTTCTAGATATTCCAATTAATGCTTTAAAAAGAACACAAGTGAGACAAGAAAAGACACAAAGCAAGAAAAACTCAAGATTAAACAAGAAAAATAAGCAAGAACAACTTGAAGATCAATGAAGAACAAAGAACACAAGTCAAAATTTTTAAATAAAAATATGAGATATGCAATTGACACCAAACTTAGAACAAGACACTAAACTCACGAAAATTAGCAATTAATTAAAAGAAAAATAATAAATTTTGAAAAGAAATTTTTGAAAAGAAACTATCCTATCAAGATTTAATAACTCTATAACAATAAAAATAAAAATAAATTATTCCTAATCTAAGAAATAAAATATGCCTTCAATTGTCCAAACTCAATAATCCCCGGCAACGGCGCCAAAAACTTGGTGCACGAATTTATGATTCGCACAACTAACCAGCAAGTGCACTGGGTCGTCCAAGTAATACCTTACGTGAGTAAGGGTCGATCCCACGGAGATTATTGGCTTGAAGCAATCAATGTTTATTTTATTGATCTTAGTCAGGAGGCCAATAGGATTAAAAGTGAAATTACTAGATTTGATTATAAAAATAAAAGAGAATAACAGTGTTACTTGTTGTGCAGTAATGAGAAATATGTTGGAGTTTTGGAGATGCTTTGTCCTTTGACTTCAACTCTTCCTTGAAATCCTTCAATACACGCAAGGCTCCTTCCATGGCAAGCTCTATGTAGGGTATCACCGTTGTCAATGGCTACTTCCCATCCTCTCACTGAAAACATTCCTATGCTCTGTCACAGCACGGCTAATCATCTGTCGGTTCTCAATCAGGTTGGAATAGAATCCATTGATTCTTTTGCGTCTGTCACTAACGCCCAGCCCTCAGGAGTTTGAAGCACGTCACAGTCATTCAATCCCGGAATCCTACTCGGAATACCACAGACAAGGTTTAGACTTTCCGGATTCTCATGAATGCTGCCATCAATCCGGCTTATACCACGAAGATTCTGATTAAGGAATCTAAGAGATATTCATTCAGTCTGATGTAGAACGGAGGTGGTTGTCAGGCACACGTTCATGGATTGAGGAAGGTGATGAGTGTCACGGATCATCACCTTCTTCATAATTAAGTGCGAATAAACATCTTAGATAAGAACAAGCGTGTTTGAATGAAAAACAAAGGAATTGTATTAAATCATCGAGACGCTGCAGAGCTCCTCACCCCCAACAATGGAGTTTAGAGACTCATGCCATCAAAAAGTATGTAATTCAGATCTGAAAATGTCATGAGGTACAAGAAATGTCTATAAAAGTTGTTTAAATAGTAAACTAGTAACCTAGGTTTACAGAAAATGAGTAAACTAAGATAATTGGTGCAGAAATCCACTTCTGGGGCCCACTTGGTGTGTGCTGGGGCTGAGACTAAAGCTATCCACGAGTGGAGGCCTTTCTTGGCGTTAAACTCCAGGTTATGACGTGTTTTGGGCGTTCAACTCCGGATTATGACGTTTTTCTGGCGTTTAACTCCAGACAGCAGCATGAACTTGGCGTTCAACGCCAAGTTACGTCGTCTATCTTCGCGCAAAGTATGGACTATTATATATTGCTGGAAAGCCCTGGATGTCTACTTTCCAACGCCGTTGAGAGTGCGCCAATTGGACTCTTGTAGCTCCAGAAAATCCATTTCGAGTGCAGGAAGGTCAGGATCCAACAGCATCAGCAGTCCTTTTTCAGCCTAAGTCAGATTTTTGCTCAGCTCCCTCAATTTCAGCCAGAAAATACCTGAAATCACAGAAAAATACACACACTCATAGTAAAGTCCAGAAATATGATTTTTGCCTAAAAACTAATAATATTTAACTAAAAACTAATTAAAACATGCTAAAATCCACATGAAATTACCCCAAAAAGCGTATAAAATATCCGCTCATCACTAATACATTAGTAAAAAGTCTTATTTATACTAAACTAGCTACTAGGGTTTACATGAGTAAGTAATTGATGCATAAATCCACTTCCGGGGCCCACTTGGTGTATGCTTGGGCTGAGCTTGATCTATCCACGAGCTGAGGCTTTTCTTGGAGTTGAACTCCAAGTTATAACGTGTTTTGGGCGTTCAACTCCGGATCATGACGTGTTTCTGGCGTTTAACTCTAGACAACAGCATGTACTTGGTGTTCAACGCCAATTTACGTCGTCAATTTCCGAATAAAGTATGGACTATTATATATTGCTGGAAAGCTCTAGATGTCTACTTTCCAACACCGTTAAGAGCGCACCATTTGGAGTTCTGTAGCTCCAGAAAATCTATTTCGAGTGCAGGGAGGTCAGATTCCAACAGCATTAGCAGTCCTTTTGTCAACCTTTTTTAGAGTTTTGCTCAAGTCCCTCAATTTCAGCCAGAAATTACCTGAAATCCCAGAAAAACACACAAACTCATAGTAAAGTCCAGAAATGTGAATTTAACATAAAAACTAATGAAAACATCCCTAAAAGTAGCTTGAACTTACTAAAAACTACCTAAAAACAATGCCAAAAAGCATATAAATTATCCGCTCATCAATAATCAATCAATGTAAAAGCCTTGACTAGGGGTGAGAATTGGAAGTCCTATCATCATAGTCTCCATCAGTTGTGACAATAATTGGTTATTGCTCCACTTAGTCAACCTCTAACTATGAAGGAAAGTCAAGTGGAAATAATCAATTTGAGTCCACAAATCCTTGTCAAATCCTAATGAAAGACTAGCTTTAGTGGCATGCAAATGAATTAGCAATTTCTAATTATGAATCAAGAAGGGACAATGACAATTCAAGTATCTCCAATAACTCAACCCCCAAGCCAAGAGTGAAAAGTCTACTCCATAACTATAGTTAACATTTTCTCAAACACTTGGTGAACAAGAATGAAAGACATTTTTAAATTGAGAAGAAAATTTAAATCAAAGTTATCTACTAAAAACAATTAACAACAATAAGGCAATTAACAACAACGAACATTAAATACCTCAATGCATTAATAGAATTCAAAGTACACAAGATCCAAATCTAAGATCTACAATAACTAGAGTAACAAGAACACTAGAACAAGAGTAGGAGAATAAGGTCTACAAATTAAAGCAATGTAACCTTAGATCTAATCAAAGGATACAAGAGAAATTGAAATTGAGAAAGCCAAAACCTAGAGAGAAGTGAGAGTTTCTCTCTCTAAAAACATAAACTCCAAAACTAGCTAAAAATCTCTAATGTGTGAATCCCCCTGATAAACCACTATTTTATGGTTTATCTTGTGCTTAATTGAGTGGATTTTATTAACTCTTTACTCACTTATTCATGCAATTCGCATGTTTTACATTTTCCTTCCCGATTTTGTGCTATGATTGAAAACATGCTTCTTTGATCCTATATTTGCTTATTATTAATCCTCTCTTATTACCATTAGATGCCTTGATATGTGTGTTAAGTGTTTTCAGATATTATAGGGCAGGAATGGCTTGGAGGATGGAAAGGAAGCATGCAAAAGTGGAAGGAATACAGGAAGTTGGAGAAACTGCTAAGCTGTCCAGCCTGACCTCTTCGTACTCAAATGGCTATAACTTTAGCTACATAGGTCCAAATGACGCGGTTCCACTTGCGTTGGAAAGCTAACGTCCGGGGCTTCGATTTGATATATAATTTGCCATAGCTGCCTTGACGCCAGGCGATGCGAACGCGTGAGTCACGCGGACGCGTGACCTGGCAGGAATGCAACCCGCGCGGCCGCGTGGGCCAAGCGGCCGCGTCACTTTTCCGCGACCTGTACGGACCAGAAAGCGCTGGAAGTGACTTCTGGGCTGTTTCTGACTCAGTTTTTGGCCCGGAGAACACAGATTAGAGGCTATAAAGTGGGGGAATGCATCCATTCATGATGATTCACTCATAATTCACTTTCCATGATTTAGATTTAGTTTTGAGAGAGGTTCTCTCCTCTCTCTTAGGATTAGGATTTAGGACTTCTCTTAGTTTTAAGAGTGACTCTCGATCCGGGTTCAATGTTCCTTTAATTTATGTTTCTCTTTTATTTTTATTTACTCTAATACTTTTATTTGTATTTGATTTATGTTGCCCAATTGGCTTATGAACTTTTCATGTTAAGATTTGAATGATCTATTTATTATAATTTGAGGTATTTCAGTTTAATATTACTTTCTTTTATTTACATGATTATTGCCTCCCATCTGAAGGCATTTTTTATTCCAGCAGTTTCAATTTTCTTTCCTTTTGGCTTTGGTTAAATAATTGGTGACTCTAGAGTTATTAAACTCATTGCTGATTGAAAATTGGAATTCATCCACTTAACTTACCTTCATAGTTAGAGGTTAACAAAGTGGGAGAAAAATCCAATTCTCATCACAATTGATAAGGATAACTAGGAAAGGACCTCCAGTTCTTTTACCTTGCCAAAGGTTTATTTTACAGTTGTTATTATTTTATTTTACTTGTCATATAATATATTCCCACCTTACTTCCAATACCCCAATTTTACCTTTTTCATAGCCAATAATAAGAACATACCTCCCTGCAATTCCTTGAGAAGACGATCCGAGGTTTAAATACTTCGGTTATCAATTTATTTAGGGGTTTGTTACTTGTGACAACCAAAACGTTTGTACGAAGGGATTTCTGTCGGTTTAGAGACTATATCTACAACGCGACTGTTTTTATGAAATTCTTTACTGGCAAAAATCCTAACATCACCCCCCTTATTCCCTTGGCCCTCTTGGCTCTTTTGCCTCCCAAATTCAGCTCAGATTGGGCCTGGACCTCCTGTGAAATCGCCAGCCACGATTTCACTAAAAATGTCACGTGCCGAGCGCCACGCGTGCGCGTCCATTGAATTTTCCGATCCACGCGTACGCGCAAGGCACGCGTACGCGTCTATGGTATTTTTGCTCAGCCACGCGAATGTACCAACTAATGCGCACCAGTCCCAACAACCTGCACCCACGCGTGCGCGTCGCTGTCAATGCTCCAAAGCTCCATTTTTCATGTTCCTTTCATTTATGCATTCTTCCTTCCTCTCTTCTAGGCCATTCTTACCCTATAAACTCTTAAATCACTTAAAAAATATATCACGACATCGAATGGTAATAGAAGAGGATTAAAATATGGCATAATTGAGGATAAAGAAGCATATTTTCAACCATGAAGCAAAATTAGAAAGGAGACACAATACCATGCATTTTGTATGAATAAGTGTGAAAGAATATTGATAAAATCTCCAAATTCCATACAAGATAAACCCTAAAAATGGAGTTTATCACCTGTCACTCCTCAATTAGATAGCTCAGCACTCTTCTCTTATCTATTTAGATAAGTGTTGTTCATCCTGGTACAATTGTGCCTCTATATTCTTATAAGAGGCACGAATTTCTCACAGCATCTCTTGCAAGCTTAACAATTGTTATGTGAGAGAGTGTAGCTGCTGAGTTACCAATTCACTCTGTTTTGGAGGGTCTCAGTCAGCGTACGCTGCTCTGACCTCTCTGTGCATTACAGTCTCACTAGATGAGTATAGGTGCTGGTTGATGGCGACTGTCTCAATAAGTTCTTAAGCTTCCTTAATAGTCTTTCTCATTTGGATTGAACCACATGCCGAATGATCTAAAGACATTTTAGCTGTATCAATAAGTCCGTAATAGAAGATGTCTAGCTTGACCCATTCGGAAAACATTTCCAAAGGACACTTCCGTAGCATCGCTCTGTACCTTCCCCAAGCGTCATAAAGAGACTCACTCTCTTCTTGCTTGAAACCCTGGATGTCCAGTCTTAGCTGGGTTAACTTCTTAGGGGGAAAGTATTGGCTCAGAAATTTATCCACTAGCTTATTCCAGGTGTTCAAACTTGATCTGGGTTGAGTATCCAACCACTTTCTAGCTTGACCCTGTACAGCAAACGGGAAGAGCAGCAGCCGGTAGTACATCCTGGTCCACTCCTTCAGAATGCACAGTGTCAGAAATTCGTAGGACGTCTGCCAGGAATTCTGTGGGCTCCTCTTGTGGGAGTCCGTGGGATTGGTAGTTTTGCTGCACTAGAGTGATGAGCTATAGATTGAGCTCAAAATTTGCTGCCCTAATAGGGGTTGTACAGATGCTTCTTTTATAGAGTCAGGAATGAGGGCTTTATATGACCCTAGAGTTTTTCTTAGTTGTGTATTCTCAAATGGATTCATATTTAAATTTTCCAATGAGGTACTCCACAGAATTGTGCAATAAATTAAAGTAACAATAATAAGGATGGAAATTTTATTAAAATATAAATATAAGAATTGATCCAAGAAATTCGAAAAATGGAAAACACTGATTGGACACCAAACCTAAAATTTTTGAATTTAAATATAAGAAATTTTCGAAAAAATGAAAAGGGAATCTGTTGGAACCCGTGATGCATTCTCAAGTTGTAGCTTAATATAATCCGGGTCAGGACTCGTAAGAACTCATGTAGAATCGAGATTCATAAGGATGAAGAACGACAATGCATCATGGAATAGAATCACACATCGATTGAAATAGAAAAGTACTTGTATTAATTCATAGGAATCAGTAGAGCTCCTAACCTTAACCAGGAGTTTTAGTTGCTCATACTGTACAGAGAAATAGCTGAAATATTGAAAAGTGGTAAAAAGATATCCTAAACACCGGTGACCTCCTTTCTATTTATACTAACCTAAACCTAAAGAGACATTAATAGAAATTTGAAAATTACAAAATTGAAATGAGCTAAGCTAAATGTGCGTAATCCACTTCTGGGCCTACTTGGTGAGGATTTGAGTAAAGCTTAGTGTCTAACTTGAAGAAGTGGGCGGTAAGATTGCTGCTTCTTTGCTCCCTTTGTGGCGTTGAACGCCACGTTTGGACATTTAACGCCAGCCTTGGTCCTCTTGGGGCGTTGAACGCCCCATAAGGAGTAGTTTGGGCATTCAACACGCATTTTAGGCTGTCCAATCTGAAGAAAAGCATAGACCATTATATATTGGTGGAAAGCCCTGGAAGTTAGATTTTCAACACCGTTGTGAGCGCATCATTTGGACCTCTGTAGCTCCAGAAATGCTCATTTGAATGCATAGAGGTCAGAATCTGACAGCATCTGCCTTGCTTTCCTTGCCTTTGAATCAGACTTTGCCAGAACTTCCCAAAATTCACCCAAAATTCACCTAAAATCATAGAAAAACAGAAAAGCTCAAAGTAATATCCAAAGAAGTAAATTTTGTATTAAAACCTTTTAAAACTCAACAAAACAAACTGAAAACACTAAGAAATTGATGTAAAAAAGTGTATAAAATATTCACTCATCACCCTACAAAAAAGAAAGCTCTTAGCAGACTCAGGAATTCATTGGGGATATAAGTGTGTGAGAGTATTTTCTGATATGAGATTCCAACCTTTGTTTCTTCTAGTCTTCATCTATTTATAAGAGTTTTCGACTAATCAAATTCAAATACAACTTCCACGTGCATTAATTTTTCAGTAATTGTTCCCGCTCTTTGTATGACGTGGTAACTGCCATCAATTATTTTCACTTATTACTAATTTTCGATAAGATTTATCGATCAATCTTACCTCTCTCTTCAATGAATCCCTTTTCGATGAGTGCTATGTCCTTCGAAAAATACCTATCAAACTTTGATCTCGATGTCTCAAGACTTATATATTTTTTCTACTAACACATGTATGCTATCAAATAATATTTCACATTAGCAGTCATTGACTAAAATTATTAATATAGTAACAAAAGAACACATATAATTAATTTGTTATATTTAAAAGACCTATTTGATTAATAAAATCTTTTAAAAACACATTTAAAAAATATCGCAATATAAATTATAGATATGATCTTCTCGCTTTGATTTGAAATTTATTGGGTTCTAAATATAGATATCAAATATATAATTATAATACGTGTGTATTAAAATTAGTTATTAGTATAAAATATATGTAAAAATTTAAAATATATATTTAAAATAAATTAAATAATATATATATTTATATCCAAATATATGATAATTAATTTTAGTAAAATGATTTTAAGGTGAGTAATATTTTGAATTACATTACAAAACAACCAGCTCCTATTCCTCCGACAATGGCACACTATAGTAGCACTAGTACCAAGTAGCAGCTGTCAATTCCACTAACATACATAGAAGTCCCCCATAACCATTAACCATAGTAGTTCTTACCTCTTAGTTCCTTCTACACACTACAAACACTACACACACTATAAATCTATAATACTCTCGCCACTTTAATTTTCCTTCTCTACCAACTGTCCCTTTCATGTTGTCTCTGCTCTCTGCCCCCTCCTCCCTCTACACCATCATTCATCAACACAACAAACAACTTCACCACAAAAACCCTTCTTCTTCTTCTTCTTCATCTCTCTCTAACAAATGCAAAGACCTCCATTCACACTTTTCACGGTACCAGTTTGATCCATGTTAAAATGAAGTCCAAGACGCACTCCCACGGCGGGAATGGACACGACACTGACGGCGCTTCCGCCACTGGAGGCGGCGGAGGAGGAGGCGGGAGTTGTAGCTCTCCGAGCCCACCACCCTCGCCGCGGCGTCACTCCGGCATATCCCACTGCAGGCGTCGGCTCCGGCCGGTGAAATCAATATCGAATCGGAGCTTAGGAACGCTGGCGGCCGGCATCATGACCCGCCGGAGCCTCCGATACTTCTTCCTGCTGCCTCTCCTCTACATTTCTGGCCTCCTCATGTGCGTCGGTCCTTTCTCCGCCTTCATCGGTGGCCCTCCCCTTCCCGGCTCCGTTTACCGGAGTCACGAGGTCTTCCGGCACCTATGGCCGGCGATGGAGTCTGATAATTCTTCCGCCATTGTGGTACGTTTTCTTTTGCAACAAATATTCTCTCTCTCTCTCTCTGATCTCGTTGTTGAATTTCTCATTGCGATTACCCAAGAGTATAGAATATGTGTGGGTTTTCTGAGAATTCGCTTTATAGCTAGTTTGAGTTTTTTGTGTTCAAGAAAACGACGTGAGAATTAGTTAATGTCAATTTCAATTTGGTGTTTGTATTTTACTATTTTAGAATACGACAATGTGTTTGAAAAGGAACAGAAATATTGGCTATGTGATGAAACTAAAGATGACGAAGGGAACTATATTAGGTTTAAGGAGGTTTTTTTCATATTTTATTTTTGGTTCTTTGTTATTATTAAATTTAATCAGCTACGTTGTTTTCTAGGTCAAGTTGCCAAAGTTAATTTGGTAAAGTCATGCATTGAATAATTATGGAATAGGAACCTGTTTCTCTTGTTTAGCATTTTCCTTGGAAGCCAATACCCTGAAATTCTACATGGAATAATTATGGAATTGGAACCTGTTTCTCTTGTTGTAGTAAAGAATATCACGTTTATCTTGGGTGCCACATGATTTTTCTTTCGCTTCTGTTTAATTAAATTCATGTTGATGTTGATTATTAACTACCTTTTGATGCTTTTTATTGAAAAATTCATTCTCTTCCACGTAGGGCACTGATTTTCAATTTTTTCTCTCTTTATTTTGCAGTTGTCTTCTGTGTGGAAGTACAAAAGGAAGTTGAGAGAGCATAAAGCATGTCCAAATTTGAGTGCTTTGCATCATGAGCAATTTGGTATGCACTTTATATTACATGGTATTGGTACCCCATTGAAATGGATTCAATTGTTTTAGTTTATTTGAGCTATTTCCCTTGCCTGCTTAAGTAATTGACTTTGTTAAACAATAGACATTTCTGTTGCTGGACCACATTAAATGCTACTAATGTGAAATTTTCCATAAACATAAGCTAAACTTCAATTTTAACAATGCTTCCCCAAAATTTCAGCATCTCCTGGCCTGAACGGATTTTTAATTGTGGAGGCCAATGGTGGTCTTAACCAGCAACGCTCTGCGGTATGATAATTTTTTTTTTCTTCTGTTGTGACTTTCAGAAGTTTTCTTTTGTTCAAGACATAAACTATTTTTTCACCCTTGTGCTTCTTAAATTGTTCCTTTGCAGATTTGCAATGCTGTGGCCGTGGCTGGGTTGTTGAATGCAATACTAGTTATTCCGCACTTTGAGTTCCACAATGTGTGGAAAGATCCAAGGCGACCAATTTTCTTCCAATTTTCTTACTATTTTATCTTTAAAACTTGAAGGATAGGTCTTAACCATATTTTCCACGAGAAATTTTCAATGTGTTTGTCAAATTTCATTGCTCCCCAGAACAGCATCACGTTTCCGTTGTTTTTTATGCTACAAACCATGAACCAGTTAGGCAAACACCTAAGATTAGAAGCAGATCCTCCTGCAATCTTATTTGTTGATCCAAATGAATGGGCACCCTTGACTTTTTGGTTTCTCTAGCTTTACTTGACTAAATTTTGTTATCAACTAAGACTGATGGAAAGTAGACCCATTTGGGTTTGTGCTCTTTCCTTATAAAACAGTCCACATAGATAATTAATAATTAAGAATCTAATATATCAGTAAGCATTATGATGCTTCTTCAATTTCTTCATTTCTTTTTTATCCAGTCGCATTCTGCTTAAACTAATACTATTTCTTTTACAGTGAATTTGGGGATATATACAATGAAGATCATTTTATATCCACGCTTGATGGTTATGTGAAGGTCGTTAAAGAACTTCCCGAGGCACTAATGGAGAAGCATAACTACAATATCAGTAATATTACTAACATCAGAGTTCGAGCTTGGGCTCCTGTCAGTTATTACCTGGGAGTTGTTTATCCAATCTTGCAAAGTGAAGGGTAGGCATGGAGCCATTTTTTCTTGTTTCATATTCTTCATTTTAATATGTTCAAAATGGGAAGTTTTGCAAGCTTCAAATCAGCTTTTATCTGGTGAAATTTATGTTTGGCTTGGTAACTTGATATAGGGTTGTCCGAATAGCTCCATTTGCCAACCGTTTGGAAATGAGTGTCCCCCCACATATTCAATATCTAAGATGTCTTACTAATTACAAAGCATTGAGGTTCTCTTCTTCAATATCAATGCTGGCTGAGAAGCTGGTTAACCGAATGATTGAAAAGAGCTCAAGGTCAGATGGAAAATATATTGCTGTGCATCTTCGCTTTGAGGAGGTACTGATGTTCATTCTATCATATTGAGAACTAGAAATTGGCGTCATTTTATGTTTCACCATGAGTAGTATTGGATATAATCAGCTTTATGTAATGATTGACTATCCTCTCAACATGCAGGACATGATAGCATTCTCTTGTTGTATATATGATGGAGGAAAGGCAGAGAAATTGGAAATGGAATCAGCTCGAGAAAAAGGATGGAGGGGGAAGTTTAAAAGGAAAGATCGCATCATTTTACCTAACCTTAATCGTGTCGAAGGAAAATGCCCACTTACTCCTTTAGAGGTACTTATTATTTATTTCGTAGTGCTTCTCAGATCTCAAAATTCATTTTTACTTTCCTAATTTATTATCTTGCTAGTTCCGTGTGCTAAATATTTACTTCTAAACGAGATACCGTCATTATTTTTTCTCTTATGAGTTTTTGATGGGCAATACTACACAGAAGATTGACTCACTTTAACTGTGCATTGCTTTCCTGAAAAATGTAGGTTGGAATGATGCTCCGTGGCATGGGATTTGACAACAATACGTCAATATATTTGGCTTCTGGGAAAATATATCATGCCGAGAGATATTTGACTCCTTTGAAAACGATGTTTCCCAATCTGTATACAAAGGAATCCCTTGCAACATCAGATGAGCTTGCTCCTTTTATGGTAAAAGATCCCATGCATTCCCAATTATATTAGAAGTTATAACTAGATGATTACAGAACACCAGATTTTGTTTAATGTAACTTACTTTTAGTTCGAAAGAACTTATAATCATAAGTTTCTAAAGCATGTATATATTATACACACGCGCACACCCACAAATGCTTTCATTGAAAATTAATACACTAAAAACACTTGTTAACTTGTTTGTGCAATAGAGCCATCCTATTTGCAGTTGTTCAGCAGCTTCAATTTGTTTTTGCTGTAGGAAGCATTTATATTTTATCCTTACAGCCATAAAATAACTATGTAAGAAGTCATCAAAACTGTACCTTCCAGAATATGAGATATTAATGCATCAAAATAACTATGTAAAGTTTTTTTATTAACTTTTTTCTTTGTCTTTTTGGTTTTCCATTGTGTATGATCATTGAGTTGTACATAGGAAATAAAACTCCATCTATCTGTATTATACTGCAATTGTAGCACTCCTTTTTTAAGTATCGAAATCAAGGATATAATTGGCTGTAATTGTGGTATTCTCTTCATTCCTCATCATGCACAATTTTGATTTCATTTTTCACTCGTATACACTTCTGTTGTTTGTATGCTATAAGTAACCCCTTCTACTTAATATCATCATCCTTTTTTAGGGCTATTCCTCTCAGCTGGCTGCACTTGACTACACAGTTTGCTTGTTTAGTGAGGTTTTTGTCACAACTCAAGGCGGTAATTTCCCTCATTTTCTGATGGGCCATAGAAGATTCATCTATGATGGGCATTCCAAGACCATTAACCCCGACAAGCGCAAGCTTGTTCTTCTTTTGGATGATGTGGATATTAGGTATGTTTCTGTGATCGTGTCCCTCTACCCTTCTCATTCATATTCATTCTGCACTCTACCTAAAATATTTGAAACCATTTTGAGAATATTTAAGAATTTGTTCCCTGTTGTATTTACGTTCTCTGATAGGTAAGTAATATATATATATAACTGTCACATTAGTGTCAAGTGTCAACTTACTAGTAGTGCCTGGCCACGAATATATTTCATAAAGGGTAAAATATATTTTTTGTCCCTAAAGTTTGTCTAAAAGTTTTAAAAATACCCGTAAGTTTTATTTTGTTTCAATTTTGTACCAGAAGTTTTGATTTGCATCAAATGTATCTTTGAAAGCTAATTTTTCAAAAAATTTATGACCAATTCAGCAACAACACAATGACAACGTTCAACACAAACAACCAGCTCCTAGTTGTCAAGTGTTATTGTTAAATTAGTTTTAAACTTCTTGAAAATTTAGCTATCAAGGATACATTTGATGCAATCGAAAAATTCTAAGACAAAATTGGAACAACATAAAACTTGGGTGTTTTTGAAATTTTTAGCAAACTTCAAGGACAAAAAGTATACTTGTCCTGTTCATAAAATACATCCTGTTCTGTGAGATATATTTGTGGCCAGGGCAATACTAGTAAGTTGACACTTGAGACTAATGTGACAGAGCTATAACTGTATATGATGATCAAAACCCTTTTTTCCCGCCCTTTTCTGGTAGAAATGAAAAATGTGTGATGAAGTCATTTGTTATGGAAAGGGGATGTAGAGTTTGGAGATGTTATTGGTATGTTACTGCGGTTTAACTTCAGGCCTACAAGCTTTTGTCGTGTGGTTCAATATAATCATATATGCACCTTTTGAATCCAGTTCAATTTTTCACCATACATGGAATATAAGTTACTACTGAGCACAAGGATATCAGATTAAGAAATTACTGACTGAAACAATATTTGAAGTATTTAGCCTATATTAACATTCTGTCACTTTAGATTATACGCTGACGGCCCATATTAGGTGTAAAATAATTAATAACCATAAAAGACGAATGACGATATTAAAACATTCTTTTACTAATCAAAAGACTTGTATTGTTGATCAATTTTAGATAAAAAATGACTTGTATTGTTGGGTGGAGGGAGTATCTTATGGTAATGATTTTTGTTTGGCTTGAATGATACTGCTAAGAGGTTCGTGAATTGTGACTGTAGCTATTAGCTATTCCTGTTTGCATCTTATGTATGGGGTTGGTGCTTCAATTTCAAAGAGACGAACTAATAGGAAATATCTGTGAATTGGTGATGCAGTTGGAGAACTTTAAAGGAAGAGATGGAAGATATGCTCAGCGAGAGTGATCGTAAAGGAATCATGGTACCCAGAGTTAGAAAAATTAACAGAAAAACTTCAATCTACATGTACCCCCTACCAGAATGTAGGTGCCTACAGCAGTCTATGGCTGATCAAATCGATCAGATCAGACATTCCGAATAATCACACAGCTGAAGAATGCCTCAAATGGGTGACAATCTTCATTTCATTTAGCATCTGTACCAGGTCATCAGATTTAATGGTATTGTGTGGTACTTTGGTTTGGTGCTAGAAAAGGGGTGAAGCTTTTTAAGAATGAGTTTTATGGGGAAATTTTTTACATATCAAACTCGTCCATAAAATTTCTACCACATTTTTGTATGTCCCCGCAACCAAGCATACCCTTGAGTATTAGATCCAATTCCATGGCTTTGGTGTTTCAACTTCAAGTTTTAAGGTTTCTTTGAAGTTGTTTCTTCTTGTCTGGCAAGATATGATAGCTTGATAGATCTCCAATTTTGTGTCATTAGTTGGTGCCACTGCATGAAGATTCCGTGTGCATGTTGCGTGTTTTACATGGTGGTGGCGTTTTCTAGCCTCCAATGTAAAAGGTGGGGCGTATTCTGGGAAAGGATATATATACATAACCGGACTAGAAGAGTCAACTGTCAAGTGTAGAGTTGTATTTTTATCTTCTTATAGATCAATGTTGCTTGAACCGACATTACCCTTCTAAAATGACACGATATTACTATATATTAGAATTGAGAAATACCTAAAATTATGCTTTAGTGAAAAAATAATTTGCCCCTTCTAATAAAGGCCGTGCTTGTTAAGGCAATGTTTCTATTTATTTTTAGTATTAAGATAATATACAATTGTTTAAACCACTGAAATATAATGCACGTTTTTATCAACCCTATTTTTAATTGTTAGCCAAGATAGTGCTTTCTATAGTTATATTTATCTATAACCTCTCTATTAACAAAACTTTAAACCCCTTCTATATTATTTTATTATTATGTTTTAGTCATTTCACCTGATTTTATTAGCGGTCAATGACAACAAATTTTAAAAAAGAGAACCAAATTAACTAAATTTTAGTACTGGGGAGATTAATGTTAACATTTTATGTGTTGGGATATAAATTGCCGTGTCTGCGTGTCAGACACATTTCAGACACGATACTCATCGATATTTGTCTGATATGCGTGTCTGCTGTGTCCAAATCATGTCTCAGTAAAGAATAAAAATTTTTTTATCGGACACGTCTGTACATACCTAAATATCACTACGTGTCAGCGTGTACAGTCTTATTCTGAGATATAGTGCTCGACCACTCTTATAACTGAAAGTATGTGAATGGGACTTCTATCATAGGCCTCACACCTTAGCGTAGCGGGACAAACTCCATGCTCTACTACACCTACAACTCAGCATAAGCGAGACAAAACACTGGCTTTATACCTACATCACATCAATATTATTCAAAAACAGATTCAAGTAAGTTCATCATTTATTACCGATTCCCAGACTCGTCTCAAACATCATCAATCTGTAATTCCACAACTCATCACATTAATCATTATTACAGTACTCAACTATTTCACTAAACTAATTCATCCTCGGTCCCCAAGAAACCTAAGTCTCCGTCTTTTAAATTCAAACAGAAATTCACTAAATTAAGTCACTAACTCATCCTTAGTAATATTAGGACCTAATTACTAGATAGTATTCTTAAACAACAACTTAAAGAAGTTTAGAAAGCTAGACAACCCTTAAAAATGAAGAAAAATCATTTTTCAACAAAACAGGGGTTGTATGTACGCACACCCCTGCCGTGCGTACGCACACGGGTAAAAATGGGTGGTCACGTACGCACCACCCTGCTCGCGTACGTGAGTGTCCCAAGCCGAATGGGATGCTCGCGTCGCGTATTAAGTGTTCGCGTACGCAAGGGTCAAAATTTCGGTAGTCCACGTACGCATGCAATGCCCGCGTACGTGAGATGTCCAACCCGAATAGAATGCTTGCGTCATGTACACTGTGTCACGTACGCAACCCTCACCAGACTTAGAAAATTTTCAAAGTTGCAGAATTTCAGTTTTAAACACCAAATTTTAAACGTTCATAACTTCCTTTACAAAAATTCATTTTCCACAAACTTTATATCGTTTTAAAGCTCTTTGAATCATCTTTAATTTAAAGCAATTTTCAATCAATTTCAAAAACAGAGGCTCAAGTTATGATCCACCAAAGTTCACCAAAAATAGATTTTTATCAAAAGTTAAGTAGGTTCTCAAACTTCCAAAATTTCCAATCAATACCAATTGTCCTACAACCAAAACAGTTTCAATATACCTAACTTATACTCATATATCATCCAACTCATTCCATAACCTACCAATACACATTTCCATCATTTTCATCCAAAAATTTCTACTTACACATCTCGACTTCTCAATAATTAACAAAACATCAATTCACCATCCTTAACATTCATCAACATCAACAAGCATCCAATTCATTATCACTCCTCAAAATTCTCATTATTCACTTCAATCTCAATAATCAACAACAACATCAAAATTCAACCTCATAATTTATCATAATCATCAATGCCATTATACATTATCAATTCAACAATTTCCAACAATCAATTCAATGTTATCCTAAAGTCCAGTAGCGTAAGTGGCCAGAAATATTACATATTACACAGAGAAAATCGAAACTATATCATGGCTGATTATCCTCCACGCACAAAACACCAAATTGAGTCCAATCAAGCCTCAAGTCATAACAATCCATTAACTCAACTCCAACAAGCATCAACAATCAAATTTTCCAAGTTATACATATTAATTTATCACAAATCAATACCTAGGGTTCCTAAATACACAATTTCACAAGAGATAAGAGCAAGCTTACCTTATGTACATTTGATTAGGACAAAACCCAATAGAAACCAAGTGCTAGAGTGTACCTAAATACCCAAAATCACAAAAATTCACTCAAACCAAAACCCAAAAATTTGAAATTTGTAGAGTTGAAGAATGGGGAGAGAGTTTCGAAAAATTACAAACAAAAGTTTGATAGAACTAACGGGCTTGGTGAGAGCTTTGTGTAGCCACAAATGGCACACAAATCGGAGTATCATAGCTCAAGATATGATTAATTGAATGTAATTATGACTAGTATTTTCTCTCTTTCCTTCACTCTTCTTTTCAACTGCTAGGGCTTGGTTTCAAGTGTGTTATGAGCTTATTTGGGTTCATTTACACACTTATATATGTTGGGTTTGAGCCCAAGTTGGGCCCGGTCCAACTTGTTAGCATTTTTGTCCCATTTGCCCTAATTTCAGGCTAAACCTTTAAAATTAGCATCCGATATTCAACTTTAATTATTTTTCTAAGTTTTTTCTATATTTTTTACTTCTCTCACATAGTATTGGACAGATTTAAGCTAGTATTGCCGGCTAATTTACCGATACGCATTTTTACATAATTTTTTGAAGAAAAATCTATTTTCCAACTTAGAAAAATCTACTGAGTCCAAATATCATATTTAAATTTTTTAATTAATATTCTAAATTTTTGGAACCTAGTTTGGGCTATTAAATTATTATAATTAAGTGGCTAATTAATTGCCGTTCTTACATAGTGAGAAATACATGAGACATCTTTCCAAAATAAACATAAGATAAAAAAATAAATAACTAGACTACAACGCAATAAAAGACTCTAATGATCATGCAAGAATCAAACCAAAATTAGGAAATAAGATAAAAATACTGAAAAACTAAAAAATAGATAAAGCAGAAGATAATGAAAATCAACCACCTCAGTCATGGCGGCTGTTGTTCTCTCCTGGGCCGCTTCAGCTCGTCTATGTCGAGCCCCTATGTCCGCTGCTCCTCCACTAGCAGGTGGAGGAGGACTGAGTGGTCCTAATACTCAATCCTCAGTTGATCAATAGATGATGTCAGCTCCCCAATAGATGTGGTCAATGATAAACTCCATATTTAGGGTTTATCTTGTATTGATTTTAGGGGATTTTAATACCTTTTACCCACATTTATTCAATGAAATAGCATGGTTTTGTATATTCTCCTTTAATTGTGCTTAAGAGTGAAAACATGTTTTTTTAGGTCTTAAAATAAATAAATTTAATTCACCTTGATTCCATTAGATGCCTTGATATGTTTGTTAAGTGATTTAAGGTTTAGGAGGCAAAGATTGGATCAAGGGAATGAAGAAAGAAAGCATGAAAAGTTGGAGAACTCATGAAGAAATGAAAGAACCGGAAAGCTGTCAAGCCGACCTCTTCGCACTTAAACAACCATAACTTGAGTTACAGAGGTCCAAATGATGCGGTTCCAGTTGGGTTAGAAAGCTAACATCCGGGGCTTCGAAACGATATAAGATTTGCCATAGTTGCTACACGTATGGTGGCGCGCACGCGCAAAGTATGCGCACGCGCCGTTGCTGCCACCGGGTTCACTTAAAGCAAAACGTGGCCAGCGAATTCTAAAGCCTTGTGGGCCCAATCCAACTCATTTCTGATGCTATTTAACCCAAGGAGTGAAGAGGGAAACATATGTTAGTTACCATTAGTCATAGTTTAGTTTTAGAAGTAGTTTCTAGAGAGAGAAGCTCTCACTTCTCTCTAGGATTAGGATTAGGATTAGTTCTTAGATCTAGGTTTTAATCTTTGCTTTCTTCCACTTCTATCTCTCAATTCTTTGTTGCTACATTCATCTTCTTCTACTCTTTTGTTGTAATTTCCTTTATGTTGTTCTTATATTTTGTTGTAGATCTAGTATTGTTCCTTCTACATTCTTCCAATTCAATAAGAGGTAATTCATACTAAATGTGTCTTCTTTGCTTTTCTATTGTTGATCTCTTATTTTTGTAGTTGTAGATTCCTTTAATTCTTGCATTTAATAATGATTACTTCTATTGCACTTTATGTGTTTGTTGAAATGTCTCTTTTAGTTTTAGTGTAGATTTTGTTCCTCTTGGCCTAGGTAGAGTAATTAGTGACACTTGAGTTATCTAATTCCTTTGTTGATTGATAATTGGAGAGATTGCTAATTGGTTTGGAGTGCACTAAAGCTAGTCTTTCCTTGGGAGTTGGCTAGGACTTGTGGCTCAAGTCAATTCATCCACTTGACTTTCCTTTATTTAGTAAGGGTTAACTAAGTGGTAGCAATGAACAATTCTCATCACAATTGAGAAGGATAACTAGGATATGACTTCTAATTTTCATACCTTGCTAAGAGCCTTTTATAGTTGTTAGTTTATTTTCATTGCCATTTACTTTTCATGCTTCTTGTCCAAAACCCCAAAACACATTTCTAACCAATAACAAGGCACTTTATTGTAATTCCTAGGGAGAACGACCCGAGGTTTGAATACTTCGGTTTATAAAATTAGGGGTTTGTTACTTGTGACAAACAATCTTTTGTATGAAAGGATTTTTGATTGGTTTAGAAACTATACTTGCAACGAGACTTCAATAGTGAAATTCTATACCGTCAAAAAACCAATCATCAAAATGGCGCCATTGCCGGGGATTTGCAATGGTGTTATGTTATTGGTTATTGTATATATGTGAATATTGTGAATAGCTTGATTTTTGGATTGCTTGTTAGTTTTTGCTAGTCTTAGTATTTGGTTTCATTATTTCTTATTAGTTTTTTGTTTCTTATTTTCTCTTGCTACCATGAATTCTCACTTTGGCTATGAGTGTAGTTACAACTATGTTGTAGGTGATGGGAACTTTGATGAGAATGTGTATCAAGAATGGGATCATCAAAGGTGGGAAGAGCCTTATGCTTATGATCAATCCTCTTAGCAACAACCCCCACCAATGCACTATGAAGAAGAGCCATTCTATGATGCATATCAATCCAATGGCTATGGTGAATCACCTTGTGACTTTCAAGAACCACCACCATATGCTTATGAACTATATCCTCAACATAACTCTCACCCACACTCACAAGCCTCTTCTCACCAAACACCTTCATATGACCCTAACCCATATCCATCCTACCAACAACCATATGAGCCATATGAACCACACATAGAGTCACTACCACTCCAACATCAATATTTTCAAGAGCCACTCCCTCCATATTATTACCAAGATGAACCACCTCCAATATATGAAAATCTCCAACCACAAGATGAATACTACTTTCCACCACAACCTCCCATGGAAGAATACTTATGTCCTTCAATCCAAGAGCCCTATGATCCTACTCATGACATGCAAGAGGAACAAGAGTCAAGGGATCATCTCAAGGAATCATTGGATCAATTTCAAGCAACCATGGAGTGTGTTGTGCAACAAGTGGAAAGAGTGGAAAACATTGAACCACCATAACTCTACCAAGAAGAACCACCTTCCTATTATGAACCCTTCCCCCAAAATGATGAACATTTCCACCCACCCCAATCTCAAATGGATGAAACCCTTGGTGTTCTTGTTCAAGGGCAAGAAGAGATGAAAAGGGATGTGCAAAATTTCATGGCCGCCTTAGAAGCGGTAACAAATCAATTAGCCTCCCAATGCTTGAACACTCAAGGAACTCCCATGGCTACATGTGGAGAATCAAATGAAGAACATAGCATGAAGGAGAGATTGGAAACTCCGGTGGGAAATGAGGGAAGTTGCTTTGTGTTAGAACAATTGGAGGAAGCTTTAATTGTTGAAGACAAGGAAGAAGTGGTAGAAGACTTAGGAGATGCGGAGCTTCCATGGGAACATAGAGTTGAAGAAAATCCCTCCAAGATGATTGAAATTGATGCTAGGGAGGAAAGTGCACACCTTCCAAGGCATATTCCATATGAAGACTTGGATGGGATAGAGCAAGAATTGAGTTCCCATGGCAATGAAGAGCAAGCATCAAGTCCTAGTGGTGGAGAATCCTTTGAACTTGAAGAACCTTCTCCCAGTGCATTTGAAAATGTTGTGGAGGTAAACTTCTTTCACCCTCCCAATTATAGTTTGATTAAGGGACAAGGCTTAGACAGTATTAATGAACAAAGGATTGAATTAGAGAAATCTTGTGAAGAGGTGGAAGTCTTTAGAAATAGAAGGATGGGAGTGGAATACGCTTTATCAAGATCGTTGGAAGCATCTTTGCCTAGGTTGTCATCTACTCCTTCACTTGAGTGGGTAAAATTCATTTCTATTAGCTTTATTGTCCCATTTGAGTATGGCTTGCTTGAAACGGATGGTCAACTTAGGATGCTTTGTGGGATGAAGCGTAAGCGAAAGATGTTTCATGATTGGCGTTGCAAATCAAGGCTCATTTTGGTTAATACTTCAAGAGTTGAATACAAAGGTGGGAATAGTGCTCAAATAGATGGGTCTAGGAGGATTGTTGGGCACTTCATAGAGAATTCATCTTGTTCACCACCCGGATGGACTAATAATGATGATCAACCTCAAGATGGGTGGAGAAACAAGATATGGGATCCCGGTATACATGAGGATCAACTTTGGGAGCCCCAAGCTTGTGAAGAACTCCATCAACACTTGGTGCAACAAATAAGAAGTCTTGGGGCACAATGGAGAACCAAGTATTGGTGGGAGTTCCAAGATGAGTACAAGCACAAGCCACCTTGAGAGGAGCTCCCCATAAGTCCAACTTAAGGACAATAAACAAAAGTGCTAGGTGGGAGACACCCCACCATGGTAACATCTTTTCATTTTCTTTCTTTGTAAATATTGGTAGAATTAGTTTAATTTCAAGTTTTTATTGGTTTGTTAAGTTTAGTTAGAAGTATAATATGATAAATAAGGTTTTAGGGTGTTTTGGTAGTTGTTTGGAGGATTGAAAGGCTTGGATTGGTGCAAGAACCTAGAAAAATATTTTTTGAAAAAACAGAACACCATCCACGCGTGCGCGCACATAACGCGTACGCGCACCTGAGCATTTTTCGACCATCCACGCGCACGCGTACTGTACGCGTACGCGTGGATGCAAAATTTCACCTCCAGCCAAAAACCCGAGAGTTAGGCTGCACTGTGCAAACATTGGGCCTAAGGCCCAAGTCTGTGCATGCGTGCGCGCACCTGGCGCGTATGCGCACATGATCTTAAATTCGCAATGCACGCGCACGCACACTGTACGCGCGCGCGTCGATTGCACAATCTGCACCCTCGGTACTTCTACCCGAGAGTTGTGCCACTTTTGGGCCAACTTTATACCTCTCGCCTAACTCGACGCACGCGTGTGCGCACCTGGCGCGTACACGTCCTTCAACCAATATGCCCATTGACGCGTAAACGTCCATGACGCGCACGCGTTGGTAAAAAAAAAAAGAGTTTTTTTCTCCCCTTCCATTTTCTTTTGCTTATCACGTTCGCATACTTCTACTCTTCCCATTTTCATTTAGTTTTTGTAGCATGTTTTCGTTTTTTTTAAGTCATTTTAATAATGGTGTTGCATCTTCCTACTCAATTGTTGAGGGTTCCTTGCATTACTTTGGTGCCTCTTGACTTGTTTCATATTGTTGGGTGATGTTTCTCTTCAAATCAATGCTCAATCTTTTATGCACTTGTGTTCTTTGTGCATTGATATGACCTCATATTGTCTTTCATGGCCCATTCTCTCTTGTTCGCGCTTGATGCTCATCATGCTCTTCATGCTTTAACCTTACTCTTGCATCAAGTATCATTGATATGCCATTTTCTCTTATTGTTTCTTCCTCTACATGTTGTAGCTACCATGTAGTAGATAACCATACTCCTACTTGGCATTAACCCCTGCCTATGTTCTATTTGTTTTGATATCTTTGTCATAGGCTTAATATTCCTTTCCTTTTCTATCCTTTTAGGTTGGCCACCAAGAAGGGAGAAAGGAAAAACTTTTAAATGGGGCAACAAACAAGTCATCCGCACAACCGTTTGAGGAACTCATCAATTGTAGCAACCGTCCACATTGCTCTTCTATGCATGCACCGAGGACGGTGCAATCTTCAAGTGTGGGGAGGTCGTCCGACCGGTCGGTGATTTTGGGTGACAAATTTTTAATTCCAATACTTTTGCATTTCATTATAGGATTTTAGGATTTTTACTCGCATTTTCTTAGTTTTTGCATATATATACAAAATAAGCTTAGTCAAAATAATGAATTTTCAAGATTTCTATCTATAGGGCACACCAATTGATTTGAGTGAAAACTTTTCATAGAACTTGCTTGAATTATATATCTTATGAATCATGTTTTGAGCTAAGAACACAAGCAAGTGAGATTTGAGCCTAATGGTGTGGTTACATCTTATAACCACTTATTTTTCCTTCTTGTGTGCATTATTCTCTTTCTATGAATGTAATCTTTGATTTGTTTGATTCTTTATGTCCATTATATTGTGTATTCATGCATTTATATGATAGAGGCCATCATTTCATTTAACTCACTTACCCAAATAGCCTTACCTTTTATCTTCCATTGTTAGCCAACTTTGAGCCTACGCTTAACCCACTTATTCTTATTTTAGCACATTACAAGCCTTAAAGCGAAAAACAATAATTGTCCCTTAATTTGGATCTTTGATTAGCTTAGGCTAGTGTGTGTGAGTATCATTCAAGTGTGGGAACCTTGGGACATTGGGTGAATAAAAGGGTATTTTGTATTGTTATTGAAAATATTGGGAATTGGGTACATACTCATGTATTGATCAAATGTAAAATATTATGCATTGATGTTCTCATATATAGAAAGAAAAGAATGAGAAAAACAAAAGAAAAAAAGAAAAGAAAAGAAAAAAATTAATATGGAAAAGAAAAAAAATAGAAAAAAGAAAGAAAAAGAAGAAAAAAAAAAAGGGGACAAAATGCCCCAAAGTAAAGTCCAATAAGGGTCAATACATAACTGTTGTAAAGTGAAAAGAAGATGCATGAGTATGTGAAAAAGTGAGTAGGATGGGTAGTTAGGTTAGAACTTAAATTGCATAGGTTGTCATAGGTTAGGTGGGAAGTTTAAACTTATCAAAGATTCAAATTTCAAACTCACTTAACCAAATATGCATCCTACCTTGACCCTAGCCCCATTACAACCTAAAGAAAAGACCTCATGATACTTCTATGCATGCATGAAATATATGTCGATTGTTAGAAGAAAACTGATGAGCGGATAATTTATACGCTTTTTGGCATTGTTTTTATATAGTTTTTAGTAAGTTTGAGCTACTTTTAGGGATGTTTTCCTTAGTTTTTATGTTAAATTCACAATTCTGGACTTTACTATGAGTTTGTGTGTTTTTCTGTGATTTCAGGTAAATTCTGACTGAAATTGAGGGATTTGAGCAAAACTCTGAAAAAGGCTGACAAAAGGACTGCTGATGCTGTTGGAATCTGACCTCCCTGCACTCGAAATGGATTTTCTGGAGCTACAGACCTCCAAATGGCGCGCTCTCAACGGCGTTGGAAAGTAGACATCCAGGGCTTTCCAGCAATATATAATAGTCCATACTTTATTCGAAGAATGACGACGCAACTTGGCGTTGAACGCCAAGTACACGCTCCTTTCTGGAGTTAAACGCCAGAAAAACGTCATGATCCGGAGTTGAACGCCCAAAACACATCATAACTCGAAATTCAACTCCAAGAGAAGCCTTAGCTCGTGTATTGATCAAGCTCAGCCCAAGCACACACCAAGTGGGCCCCGGAAGTGAATTTATGCATCAATTACTTACTCATGTAAACCCTAGTAACTAGTCTAGTATATATAGGAGATCTATCTATTGTATTAGACATCCTGGATTGTATTTTGAATCCTGTGATCACGTTTTAGGGGGCTGGCCATTCGGCCATGCCTGGACCTCTTTCACTTATGTATTTTCAACGGTGGAGTTTCTGCACACCATAGATTAAGGGTGTGGAGCTCTGCTGTACCTCAAAGATTAATGAAGTTCTATTTTCTTTTATTCAAATCTCTATCTTATTCTTATTCCAAGATATTCATTCGTACCCAAGAACATGATGATAGTGATGAGTTAGATAACCCTCATCACTATTCTCACTGATGAACGCGCGTGATTGACAACCACTTCCGTTCTACATGCAACAGAGCTTGAATGTGTATCTCTTAGATTCCCCAACAGAATCTTCGTGGTATAAGCTAGATAGATGGCGGTATTTATGAGGATCCGGAAAGTCCAACCTTGTCTGTGGTGTTCCGAGTAGGATCCTGGGAATCCGGAAAGTCCAACGTTGTCTGTGGTGTTCCGAGTAGGATTCCGGTAATGAATGACTGTGACGTGCTTCAAACCTGTAACCTGCTGGCGTTAGTGACAGACGCAAAAGAGGGATTCTATTCCAGTAGGGGAGGGAACCAACCGGTGATTGGCCGTACTGTGACAGAGTGCGTGAGCATTAGCTTTCACTGCGAGGATGGAATGTAGCTATCAACCATGGGTGATGCCTCCAGACTGGTTAGCTGTGCGAGTGACAGCCGCATAGGATATTTCCCCGAGAGGATGAAAGTAGCCACAGCTAATGGTGAACCCCTATACAAAGCTTGCCATGAAAAGGAGTAAGAAGGATTGAGTAGAAGCAGTGGGAGAGCAGGCGTCCGAGAGCTCTACAGCATCTTCATTCCGCTTATCTGAAATTCCCACCAATGAATCTGCATAAGTATTTCTATCCCTTTTATTTTATCTATTTTACTATTTGAATCTAATTAAGTATCATGTTTAATCCGCCTAACTGAGATCTACAAGGTGACCATAGCTTGCTTCATACCAACAATCTCTGTGGATTCGACCCTTACTCACGTAAGGTTATTACTTGGACGACCCAGTACACTTGCTGGTTAGTTGAACGGAGTTGTGAATTCAAATAAAGAAAATAAACAGTGCCCTAAGAGTAAACATCCTTAAAGTATAAAGAACATGTGATCACAATTTCGTCCACCAAGTTTTTGGCGCCGTTGCCGGGGATTGTTCGAGTATGGACAACTGACGGTTCATCTTGTTGCTCAGATTAGGTAATTTTCTTTTCAAAAATCTTTTTTTAAAAAAAATTTTTCTTTTCTTTTTCGTTTTTAAAAACATGTTTTTCGAAAAAATTTAATAAAAATCCAAAAAAATTAGAAAAAAAAAAAATATATTGTGTTTCTTGTTTGAGTCTTGTGTTAATTTTTAAGTTTGGTGTCAATTGCATGCTTTAAAAATTTTTTTTCTTGCATTTTTTTCGAAAATCCATGCATTCATAGTGTTCTTCATGATCTTCAAGTTGTTCTTGATAAGTTCTCTTGTTTGATCTTGATGATTTCTTGTTTTGTGTCTTTTCTTGTTTTTCATGTGCATTTTTGCATTCATATTTTCCATGCATTAAAGATTTCTAAGTTTGGTGTCTTGCAAGTTTTCTTTGCATCAAAAATTTTTCAAAATCATGTTCTTGATGTTCATCATGATCTTCAAAGTGTTCTTGGTGTTCATCTTGACATTCATAGCATTCTTGCATGCATTCATTGTTTTGATCTAAAAATTTCATGCATTGAGCATTTTTGTTGTTTTTCTCTCTCATAATTAAAAATTTAAAAATAAAAAAAAAATATCTTTTCCTTATTTTCCTCCAAATTTTCGAAATTTTGGGTTGACTTTGTCAAAAATTTTCAAAATTAGTTGTTTCTTACAAGTCAAGTCAAAATTTCAATTTTAAAAATCTTATCTTTTCAAAATCTTTTTCAAAAATCATATCTTTTTCAAATTTTTCTATTTTTCGAAAATTTCAAAAATATTTTTCAAATTATTTTCAAAATCTTTTTCTTATCTTTATATGTAATTTTCGAAAATTCACTAATAATTAATGTGATTGGTTCAAAAATTTGAAGTTTGTTACTTTCTTGTTAAGAAAGGTTCAATCTTTAAGTTCTAGAATCTTATCTTGTAGTTTCTTGTTAGTGAAGTAAGTAATTTCAAAATTTTTGAATTAAATCTTTTTTATCTTTTATTTGATCTTTTTCAAAAATTTTATCTTTTTCAAAATTTGATTTCAAAAATATCTTATCTAACTTACTATCTTCTTATCTTTTTTCAATTTTGATTTTAAATCTTTTTCAATCAACTAACTAACTTCTTGTTTGTTTCTTATCTTTTTCAAAACCACCTAACTACTTTTCCCTCTTCTATTTTCGAAAATGTCTCTCTCTTTTTCAAAAAAATTCTTTTTAATTAATTAATTGTTTCATGTTTTAATTTATAATTACATTTTATCTCTAATTTTCGAAAATCACTAACTCCTTTTTAAATTATTTTCGAATTTTCTCTTCTATTTTCTTCTTCTATTTAATTATTTAATTACTAACACTTCTCTTCACCTCCCTTCATCTAAAATCCGAACCTTCTTCTTCATTTTTCTACCCCCTTCTTTTTCTACTAACATAAAGGAATCCCTATACGGTGACATAGAGGATTCCTCTTTTTTTTCTTGTTTTCTTCTCTTTCATATGAGCAGGAACAAGGATAAAGGCACTCTTGTTGAAATTGATCCAGAACCTGAAAGGACTCTGAAGAGAAAATTAAGAGAAGCTAAATTACAACAATCCAGAAACAACCTTTCAGAAATTTTCGAACAAGAGAAGGAGATGGCCGAAAATAATAATAATAATGCAAGGAGAATGCTTGGTGATTTTACAAAGCCAACATCCAAGTTTGATGGAAGAAGCATCTCCATTCCTGCCATTGGAGCCAATAACTTTGAGCTTAAGCCTCAACTAGTTGCTTTAATGCAACAAAACTGCAAGTTTTATGGACTTCCATCTGAAGATCCTTATCAGTTTTTAACTGAGTTCTTGCAGATCTGTGAGACTGTAAAGACGAATGGAGTTGATCCTGAAGTCTACAGACTCATGCTTTTCCCTTTTGCTGTAAGAGACAGAGCTAGAATATGGTTGGATTCACAACCCAAGGATAGCCTGGACTCATGGGATAAGCTTGTCACTGCATTCTTAGATAAGTTCTTTCCTCCTCAAAAGCTGAGCAAGCTGAGAGTGGATGTTCAAACCTTCAAACAAAAAGATGGTGAATCCCTCTATGAAGCTTGGGAAAGATACAAGCAGTTGACTAAAAGATGTCCATCTGACATGTTTTCAGAATAGACCATTTTAGATATATTCTATTATGGTCTCTCTGAATTTTCGAAAATGTCATTGGACCATTCTGCAGGTGGATCTATTCACCTGAAGAAAACGCCTGAAGAGGCTCAAGAACTCATTGACATGGTTGCAAACAACCAGTTCATGTATACTTCTGAGAGGAATTCCGTGAATAATGGGGTACCTCAGAAGAAAGGAGTTCTTGAAATTGATGCTCTGAATGCCATATTGGCTCAGAACAAAGTGTTGACTCAACAGGTCAACATGATCTCTCAAAATCTGAATGGATTGCAACATGCATCCAACAGTAATAGAGAGGCAGCTTCTGAAGAAGCTTATGATCCTGAGAACCCTGCCATGGCAGAGATTAATTACTTAGGTGAACCTTATGGAAACACCTATAACTCATCATGGAGAAATCATCCAAATTTCTCCTGGAAGGATCAACAAAAACCTCAACAAGGTTTTAACAATGGTGGACGCAATAGGCTGAATAATAGTAAGCCATATCCATCATCTTCTCAGCAACAGACAGAGAACTCTGAACAAAACAATTCTAATTTACCCAATATAGTCTCTGATCTGTCAAAGGCCACTTTCAGTTTCATGAATGAAACAAGATCCTCCATTAGAAATTTGGAGGCACAAGTGGGCCAGCTGAGTAAAAAAGTCATTGAAACTCCTCCCAGTATTCTCCCAAGCAATACAGAAGAGAATCCAAAAGGAGAGTGCAAGGCCATTGATGTGATCAAAGAGGCCGAATGCACAAGGGAGGAGGGGGACGAAAATCCCAGTGAGGAAGACCTCTTGGGACGTCCCTCAAGCAAGAAGGAGTTTCCTATTAAAGATCCTGAGGAATCTGAGGCTCATCTAGAGACCATAGAGATTCCATTAAATCTCCTTCTGCCATTCACGAGCTCTGAAGAATATTCATCCTCTGAAGAGGATGAAGATGTGACTGGAGAGCAAGTTGCTCAATACTTAGGAGCTATCATGAAGCTGAATGCCAAGCTATTTGGTAATGAGACTTGGGAAAGTGAACCTCCCTTGCTCATTAGTGAACTAGATACTTGGATTCAAAGAACTCTACCTCAAAAGAAGCAAGATCCTGGCAAGTTCTTAATACCTTGCACCATTGGCACCATGAGCTTTGAAAAAGCTCTATGTGATCTGGGATCAGGGATAAATCTTATGCCACTCTCTGTAATGGAGAAGCTGGGGATCATTGAGGTACAACCTGCCTTGTTCTCATTACAATTGGCAGATAAGTCCATAAGACAAGCTTATGGATTAGTAGAGGACGTGCTAGTAAAGGTTGAAGGCCTTTACATCCCTACTGATTTCATAATCCAAGACACTAGGAAAGAAGATGATGAATGCATCATCCTAGGAAGACCATTCCTAGCCACAACAGGAGCTGTGATAGATGTCAACAGAGGTGAGTTAGTCCTTCAATTGAATGGGGACTACCTTGTGTTTAAGGCACATGGCCATCCCTCTGTGACAAAAGAGAGAAAGCATGAAGAGCTTCTCTCAGTTCAAGGTCAAGAAGAGCCCACACAGTCAAACTCTAAGTTTGGTGTTGTGAGGCCACAACCAAACTCTAAGTTTGGTGTTCAAACCCCATATCCAAACTCTAAGTTTGGTGTTGGGAATACCACACTTAAGTTGACCTGATCATCTTGTGGCTCCAAGAGAGCCACTGTCAAGCTATTGACATTAAAGAAGCGCTTGTTGGGAGGCAACCCAATTTTATTTATCTAATTTTATTCTATTTTGTTTCTTTTTTATTTTTGTGTTTAATTAGGTACATGATCATGAGGAGTCACGAAAAAAATCAAAAAAATTAAAAACAGAGTCAAAAACAGAAGAAAAAAATTTTTCACCCTGGAGGACGCACGGGCTGGCGTTCAACGCCCAGAAGGTGCATCTGGCCGGCGTTCAACGCCAGAACAGAGCACCATTCTGGCGCTGAACGCCCAAAACAAGCAACAACCTGGCGTTAAACGCCAGGATGGTGCACAGAGAGGACAATCTGGCGCTGAACGCCAGAAACAAGCATGAAACTGGCGTTCAACGCCAGAAACATGCATTACATGGGCGTTTAACGCCCAGAACATGCACCAATGGGCGTTTGAACGCCAGAATGGTGTGCAAAGGCATTTTACATGCCTATTTGGTGCAGGGATGGAATTCCTTGACACCTCAGGATCTGTGAACCCCACAGGATCACCTCAGGATCTGTGAACCTCACAGGATCCCCACCTACCTCGCCCTATCTCTCTATATTCATGGTCATCCCCTCTGTTTTTCATTCACCACCCACATTTATCCACTCTTTCCCATAAACCCCACTCACCTTCAAAATTCAAAATTCTTTCCCACCCAATCCCACCCATATAGCCGAATCCATCTCCCCTCACTCACCTCCATCTTCTTCTTCTTCTTCTCTTCTTTCTTTTCTTGCTCGAGGGCGAGCAATATTTTAAGTTTGGTGTGGTAAAAGCATAGCTTTTTTGCTTTTTCATTACCATTAATGGCACCTAAAGCCAGAGAAACCTCAAAGGGAAGACAAAAAGCTTCCACCTCTAAGTCATGGGAGATGGAAAGACTCACAAAGCCATCATAGCTCAGTGGTAGAACATGTGGCTGCAATTCAAGAGATCCCTGGGATACCTCAGGGGATAAGTTGTCCTCCACACAAATATTGGAAGCAACTAAGGGGAGGAACACAAAAATTACTATGATTCATTCAACAGAAGCAAGGAAGAGACATAGAGGAGCTCAAAAAGCACCATTGGTTCTTCAAAAAGGCGCCACCCCCACTCAGGTGGATTCATTCCTTGATTCTTTATTTCTTTCTGTTTTCGGTTTTTAATTATTGTGTTTATCTATGTTTTGTGTCCTTATTTCATGATCATTAGTATGTAACCATGCCTTAAAGCTATGAATAAATTCCATTAGTCCTTCACCTCTCTTAAAAGAAAAATGTTTTAATTCAAAAGAACAAGAAGTACATAATTTTCGAAATTATTATTGAATTTAGTTTAATTATATTGATGTGGTGACAATGCTTTTGTTTTCTGAATGAATGAATGAACAGTGCATATGTCTTTGGATATTGTTGTTTATGAGTGTTAAAATTGTTGGCTCTTGAAAGAATGATGAACAAAGAGAAATGTTATTGATGATCTGAAAAACATCATGAAATTGATTCTTGAAGCAAGAAAAAGCAGTGAAAAAAAAATGGCGAAAATTTTAAAGCAAGGATCCAAGGCTTTGAGCATCACTGGATAGGAGGGCCCAAGGAAAATAAATCCAGGCCTAAGCGGCTAAATCAAGCTGTCCCTAACCATGTGCTTGTGTCATGAAGGTCCAAGTGAAAAGCTTGAGACTGAATGGTTAAAGTCGTGATCTAAAGCTAAAGAGTGTGCTTAAGAGCTCTGGACACCACTAACTGGGGACTTTAGCAAAGCTAAGTCACAATCTGAAAAGGTTCACCCAGTTATGTGTCTGTGGCATTTGTGTATCCGGTGGTAATACTAGAAGACAAAGTGCTTAGGGCCACAGCCAAGACTCATAAGTAGCTGTGTTCAAGAATCAACATGCTTAACTAGGAAAGTCAATAACACTATCTGAAATTCTAAGTTCCTAAAGATGCCAATCACTCTGAACTTCAAAGGAAAAAGTGAGGTGCCAAAACTGTTCAGAAGCAAAAAGCTACAAGTCCCGCTCATGTAATTAAATTAATATTCATTGATATTTTGGACCTTATAGTATATTCTCTTCTTTTTATCCTATTTGATTTTCAGTTGCTTGGGGACAAGCAACAATTTAAGTTTGGTGTTGTGATGAGCGGATAATTTATACGCTTTTTGGCATTGTTTTTATATAGTTTTTAGTAAGTTTGAGCTACTTTTAGGGATGTTTTCCTTAGTTTTTATGTTAAATTCACAATTCTGGACTTTACTATGAGTTTGTGTGTTTTTCTGTGATTTCAGGTAAATTCTGACTGAAATTGAGGGATTTGAGCAAAACTCTGAAAAAGGCTGACAAAAGGACTGCTGATGCTGTTGGAATCTGACCTCCCTGTACTCGAAATGGATTTTCTGGAGCTACAGACCTCCAAATGGCGCGCTCTCAATGGCGTTGGAAAGTAGACATCCAGGGCTTTCCAGCAATATATAATAGTCCATACTTTATTCGAAGAATGACGACGCAACTTGGCGTTGAACGCCAAGTACACGCTCCTTTCTGGAGTTAAACGCCAGAAAAACGTCATGATCCGGAGTTGAACGCCCAAAACACATCATAACTCGAAATTCAACTCCAAGAGAAGCCTTAGCTCGTGTATTGATCAAGCTCAGCCCAAGCACACACCAAGTGGGCCCCGGAAGTGAATTTATGCATCAATTACTTACTCATGTAAACCCTAGTAGCTAGTCTAGTATATATAGGACATCTATCTATTGTATTAGACATCCTGGATTGTATTTTGAATCCTGTGATCACGTTTTAGGGGGCTGGCCATTCGGCCATGCCTGGACCTCTTTCACTTATGTATTTTCAACGGTGGAGTTTCTGCACACCATAGATTAAGGGTGTGGAGCTCTGCTGTACCTCAAAGATTAATGAAGTTCTATTTTCTTTTATTCAAATCTCTATCTTATTCTTATTCCAAGATATTCATTCGTACCCAAGAACATGATGATAGTGATGAGTTAGATAACCCTCATCACTATTCTCACTGATGAACGCGCGTGATTGACAACCACTTCCGTTCTACATGCAACAGAGCTTGAATGTGTATCTCTTAGATTCCCCAACAGAATCTTCGTGGTATAAGCTAGATAGATGGCGGCATTTATGAGGATCTGGAAAGTCCAACCTTGTCTGTGGTGTTCCGAGTAGGATTCCGGTAATGAATGACTGTGACGTGCTTCAAACCTGTAACCTGCTGGGCGTTAGTGACAGACGCAAAAGAGGGATTCTATTCCAGTAGGGGAGGGAACCAACCGGTGATTGGCCGTACTGTGACAGAGTGCGTGAGCATTAGCTTTCACTGCGAGGATGGAATGTAGCTATCAACCATGGGTGATGCCTCCAGACTGGTTAGCTGTGCGAGTGACAGCCGCATAGGATATTTCCCCGAGAGGATGAAAGTAGCCACAGCTGATGGTGAACCCCTATACAAAGCTTGCCATGGAAAGGAGTAAGAAGGATTGAGTAGAAGCAGTGGGAGAGCAGGCGTCCGAGAGCTCTACAGCATCTTCATTCCGCTTATCTGAAATTCCCACCAATGAATCTGCATAAGTATTTCTATCCCTTTTATTTTATCTATTTTACTATTTGAATCTAATTAAGTATCATGTTTAATCCGCCTAACTGAGATCTACAAGGTGACCATAGCTTGCTTCATACCAACAATCTCTGTGGATTCGACCCTTACTCACGTAAGGTTATTACTTGGATGACCCAGTACACTTGCTGGTTAGTTGAACGGAGTTGTGAATTCAAATAAAGAAAATAAACAGTGCCCTAAGAGTAAACATCCTTAAAGTATAAAGAACATGTGATCACAATTTCGTCCACCAAAAACCAAATCTTAGAAAGCATGATTAGGAGAGAATTGAGTGAATCAACCCTAAACACTTAAGCGAATAGAGTGCAAATACATCCGGTGAGGGTTTGATGCTCAATTACATGTTTCCACCAATGATCATCTCCTTTCATGCAAGTTTGTAAAAATATTTAATAGCTCAATTCAATTGTGGTTTGGCATGGTTGTTAATACCTTTTGCCCTTGTGCATATATGCTTCTTGGGAATTGATTTATTTTGACTAAGCAAATTGCATTCATTTAGATAGTTGCATATAGGTAGATTGCATTTAGTTAGTTCCCATTGAATAAATGTCATACCCTTACTTCATTCTTGGTTTTAGCATGAGGACATGCTTAGTTTAAGTGTGGGGAGGTTGATAAACCCCATATTTAGGGTTTATCTTGTATTGATTTTAGGGGATTTTAATACCTTTTACCCACATTTATTCAATGAAATAGCATGGTTTTGTATATTCTCCTTTAATTGTGCTTAAGAGTGAAAACATGTTTTTTTAGGTCTTAAAATGAATAAATTTAATTCACCTTGATTCCATTAGATGCCTTGATATATTTGTTAAGTGATTTAAGGTTTAGGAGGCAAAGATTGGATCAAGGGAATGAAGAAAGAAAGCATGAAAAGTTGGAGAACTCATGAAGAAATGAAAGAACCGGAAAGCTGTCAAGCCGACCTCTTCGCACTTAAACGACCATAACTTGAGCTACAGAGGTCCAAATGATGCGGTTCTAGTTGGGTTAGAAAGCTAACATCCGGGGCTTCGAAACGATATAAGATTTGCCATAGTTGCTACACGTATGGTGGCGCGCACGCGCAAAGTACGCGCACGCGCCGTTGCTGCCACCTGGTTCACTTAAAGCAAAACGTGGCCAGCGAATTCTAAAGCCTTGTGGGCCCAATCCAACTCATTTCTGATGCTATTTAACCCAAGGAGTGAAGAGGGAAACAGATGTTAGTTACCATTAGTCATAGTTTAGTTTTAGAAGTAGTTTCTAGAGAGAGAAGCTCTCACTTCTCTCTAGGATTAGGATTAGGATTAGTTCTTAGATCTAGGTTTTAATCTTTGCTTTCTTCCACTTCTATCTCTCAATTCTTTGTTGCTACATTCATCTTCTTCTACTCTTTTGTTGTAATTTCCTTTATGTTGTTCTTATATTTTGTTGTAGATCTAGTATTGTTCCTTCTACATTCTTCCAATTCAATAAGAGGTAATTCATACTAAATGTGTCTTCTTTGCTTTTCTATTGTTGATCTCTTGTTTTTGTAGTTGTAGATTCCTTTAATTCTTGCATTTAATAATGATTACTTCTATTGCACTTTATGTGTTTGTTGAAATGTCTCTTTTAGTTTTAGTGTAGATTTTGTTCCTCTTGGCCTAGGTAGAGTAATTAGTGACACTTGAGTTATCTAATTCCTTTGTTGATTGATAATTGGAGAGATTGCTAATTGGTTTGGAGTGCACTAAAGCTAGTCTTTCCTTGGGAGTTGGCTAGGACTTGTGGCTCAAGTCAATTCATCCACTTGACTTTCCTTTATTTAGTAAGGGTTAACTAAGTGGTAGCAATGAACAATTCTCATCACAATTGAGAAGGATAACTAGGATAGGACTTCTAATTTTCATACCTTGCCAAGAGCCTTTTATAGTTGTTAGTTTATTTTCATTACCATTTACTTTTCATGCTTCTTGTCCAAAACCCCAAAACACATTTCTAACCAATAACAAGGCACCTTATTGTAATTCCTAGGGAGAACGACCAGAGGTTTGAATACTTCGGTTTATAAAATTAGGGGTTTGTTACTTGTGACAAACAATCTTTTGTATGAAAGGATTTTTGATTGGTTTAGAAACTATACTTGCAACGAGACTTCAATAGTGAAATTCTATACCGTCAAAAAACCAATCATCAGTCAACTGGTCCCAATAGTCACCGGGGGGGGGGGGGGGGGGGTGGAAATAGAATCCTCGAAGCATCTCCGAAAGCTCCTACTGAGGAGGAGGAACTGGTTTCGGTGGTGGTGTATGCCCATGCTCCCTAGCATACTCCATACCCTCCATACTCCATACCCCTCGGTAAATGTCAATAGAGGTATCACCATCAATGCAAACTCATGCCTTAGCACATATGAGAAAGATAAGGTGAGGGAAGGCCAATCTCGTAGAGGTGGAGGCCTTCTCGGCTATGCAAAACAGCTCCTGAGGAATCACTCGATGTACCTCCACCTCATTACCGAGCATGATGCAATGAATCATCACTACTCGGACCACTGTAACTTCATATCAATTACTCGTAGGGATGATGGAGTGCTGAAAAAACACCAACCATCCTCGAGCAACTGGCCTCAAATCGTGCCTGCCCAACAGGCACGGCTGACCTCTGGCATCCCTTCTCCACTATGCTTCGGGGAGGCAAATATCAGCAAGGACCTGGTCCAGTCTCTGGTCAGTGTTGACTCTCTACATGTAAGAGTGAGGGTCGTCTCGGGATGGCGGCAGGTGAAATATCTCCCTCACCCTTTCTGAACTGAACTCCATAATCGCCCCTCAGACCATGGTGCGCCAGTTCTTCGGATCTGGATTAATGCTAGTGGCATGCTTGTAGGTCACCCAAGCATTGGCGTAGAATTCCCTGACCATAAGCACGCCCACGTCAGTCATGGATTTGTCAGAACTTTCCAACCCTTCATCAAAATCTATTCCCGGATCTTTGGGTACACCTCCGGCTAAAGATCAAAGCGGACCTCGGGGATCACCTTTTTTTTGCTCACTATCTCATGGAAGTGATCCTCGTGGGTCTTGGAGAAAAATCGAGTGAAATCAGATGGACCAGAGATAGTTGCCTTCTCTTTCCTCTTCCTTGAAGATGATTCATCGGTTTTGGGTACCACAGGAATAGTAAAAATGAAGGAAAAAGCGGAGCGCCTAACACTAAACTTAAAATTTTTGCTCGTTTCAGAGCAAAGTAAAAGATAAACTAGAAAGAAGATAGAAGGGAATGTGATAAAAATGAAGGAAACAAAATAGAAGAAGTAAGTGAAGGAGAAAGGGGGCTTCGGTGTAGTGGGGAAAGGAATAGGGGAAGAAGATATTGTATGAAGAGAAGGAGATAGTAGGATGGAAGATGGTAGTTGGAGGTATGGGAAGAAGAGGTGAGGAAGTGGGTATTTATAGAGGTGGGGGAAGGGGGTAAGGGTTTTGGTTATAGGGGGTAAGGGTGGGAGAAAAATAAAATTTGAATGTGGTTAATGGGGAAGATATATTGATGGGATTGAAGAGTGGTGATTGGGTGAAGTGGGGGTGAGTTGAAAGATGTATGAGATTTGATACGTTGATGGGAGGTGATTTTGGGAATTGGGGTGGATGAATGTGGATGGAATAATGGGTAAGAGAGAGAGAGAGAAGGAGTAGGTTAAATGGTAATAGGGTAATAGTGGGTGGGGGTTGGGGATTTAACCATTGGATAAACTCCCTCCTTCACATTCAAAACTGATGTGCCTGGCGCTAAACGCCAGCCTTGGCGTTTAACGCCAGTAATGACACTTTTTTTTTTTTACTTGGGACGAGCCATGTGTGGCGCTAAACGCCTAGCGCCCTTGGTAGCGTAAAAATGAATCCTTCATGGGAATTAAATGCCCACCTGGCGTTTAACACCAGCTTCTACTTTCCTTCCTATGCGTTAAACGCCCTCCTAGTGTTTAACGCAAACTCTTGTTGCTCTAAGGTATTCTGGTATTCCTTCTGAGTCTTCCTGTCCTTGTTCTTAGCACTATGCATGATCACAAACAAAATTAAACCAAGGAAAAATATGAAAAATAATGAAACTAAAACTGAAAAAAAAACTAAAGGATACCCTTGGTTGGGTTGCCTCCCAACAAGCGCTTCTTTACCATCACTAGCTTGACAGTCAGCTCCTCTAAGGAGGAGGATCATAGGGGCTTAGGTCTTCTGGTACGGATTTTATAACCACAAACTAACTAGCAAGTACACCGGGTCGTACCAAGTAATACCTCAGGTGAGTGAGGGTCGAACCCATGAGGATTGATGGACTAAGCAACAATGGTTGATTAATTTACTTAGTTAGCCAAGCAGAAAAGAGTGTTGGATGTTCAAAGAGCATTAAACAATAAACTCAGAAAATTGGAAGATAGGTATGTAAATAAGTTGGGAACCAAATATGGGAGAAAATAGTTAAGGCTTTAGAGATATCTATTTTCCTGATTGACTTTTCTTACTATCTATTTTAATCATGCAAGATTCAATTCATGGCAAACTATATGTGACTAGACCCTAATTCCTTAGACCTTTCTAGTCTCCTCTAAAATTCATCAATCGCCAATTCCTTGGTCACTTAATTCCAATTAGAGGGTGAAGTTTAATTCTAATTATTATGCCACAAGAATCCTAATTATCCAAATATAAGGGGAGTATATGTCACATAACCTGTTAAATACAAACAATTAGAAATTCAGGAGAATATGTTTTCAAGCTGTTGTTCAAGTAAAGAGCTTTTCCAAGTTATACAAGAACTGAATTAGAAAGAGGGTCATACTTCTGTTCCACCCAATTTCATAAGATAAAGAACGAAAACAATTCTTAAATTTATAAATCAAAATATGAATTAAAATAGAAAAATAATAGTATCAATCCATACAATAGACAAAGCTCCTAACCTTAACAATGGAGGTTTATTTGCTCATGATTCAGAGAAGAAAATTAGGATTGTAAATTGGGCTGAGGTGGAATGAAAAGTTAACTAATGTTCGCCTCTCCCTCAGGGAAGTTTCTTTTCCCTTTTATATTTAATCCTAATTAATTTAAAATCTAATTTCTAAAATTAAAAGAATACCTTTTCCTATTTTAAAATTTAAATTTATATCAGAATTAATTAAATAATTCGCGCCTTGTAACGTGAGGACCACTTGGCTTCACTGGATCCGCGCCTAACTTGGGAGAGAGCTGCGCCTTACGTGAGTGCCAAGATGGGGCCCAGAAATTGCCCCCAGCATTTTCTGCTTTTTCTGCATGTGGCGTATGTCACGCGTACGTGTCGATGGTTTCTTTGCGTGTCACGCGTACGCGTCAGGTACGCGCACGCGTCGCTCCTTGCTGATCATCTCCTTTAATTCTTGTGCTCTTTTCATTTGTGCAAGCTTCCTCTCCATCAAATCCAGCCAAATGCTACCTAAAATAAGCAAAATTGCACGAGACTCAAAGTAGCATCCATAGTGGCTAAAAGATAATTAATTCTTGATTAAACTCAACAATTTAAATGCAAATTCACTAGGAAAAGATAAGAAAGATGCTCACACATCACAACACCAAACTTGAATTGTTGCTTGTCCTCAAGTAACCAAAATAAGTGCATGATTAAGATGTGAATTTGCATGAGAAGTGAGAGTTTAGTCATGCTCAAGTCTATTCTTAAAATGGGGTTTATTCATTGTAATTTTGAACAGTTTTGGCATCTCACTCTCCTTTGAATCAGAAGGATGTTAGTGTCGTTCGGAATTAGAATCCGGATCTTATTATGAATTCTCTGATCTTTATACTCTAGTTTAATCCTTAAACACAACATAATTTACTTTAATTTATTTTTCTTTGGTGCTTTGCACCTTGAGCCTAGCCGTGACTTTAAATATTTTGTCTCAAGGGTTACTTGATACAGAAACACCACAAGTACTTAACTGGGGGACTCTCTTTAAGTTCTGATTTTTCTTTCAATTACTCTCAGATAGTGGTGCTCAAAGCCTTTGGCATATTCTGTTAAACGCAATTAGTCTCGACTCTAAGTGTTCTGTCTCAAGGATTACTTGACACAATCACACCACAAGCATATGACTAGGGAAACAACTCTTTGAGCTTTTAATCATGTCTGACCTCCCTAGTCATTGATGCTCAGAGCCTTGGACCTTGCTTTTATAGTTTTTTTTCTTTTGCTGTTTCTTTTGCTTCAAGGATTAAATTTTTGTTTATTTCAGAGAAGTCATAATAATTCTCTAAATTCTTGTTCCTTATACATCAACATCTTTTGATTTAAATTCAAATATGTGCTGTTCATATCATGCATTCAAAATCACAAATAATACCACCATATTTAATAAAATAAGACTACTCGTAAATGTAAACTCAATTTCTCATGCAATACATCACATCTTTTCTCATTTCTTTTTGATTTTAAGCTTAGTGGATAATACATGAGACATCTTTCAGAATTAAAGCAATTAAGAGAAAACTAAACTAGAACCTAGGATTCTAACTAATAAGGGATCATGCAATAAACAAAGCAACATAGCAGAAAACTGGAACATAACATAATAAGAGCGGGAGGGAATAAAAAAATAAAAGGAACTCAACCACCTCAATAATTCTAGTGGTCGTTTTATTCTTCAGGTTGTGCTCCTCCGTGAAGATGATTCACCTCGTTTTGGTGCCATAAAAATAAACAGAAAACCCATAAGCGAAGCGTCAACACCAAACTTAAAGGTTTGCTTGTCCTCAAGCAAAGAAGAACTAAAAACAAAAACAAATAATATAATTAAAGAAGAAGAAAAGGATAAAAGAACAAGAGAGAATTAGGATTTGGAAGGGAGAGAGAATGACAATTAAAATTAGGCGGTAAACTAGTGGAGTTGTGCGGTGCATGCGACGCGTACGCGTACAGCACGCGTACGCGTGGGGCGCCCGATTGTGATAGTGACGTGCAAGCGTCTGGTACGCGTACGCGTGCCCTTGGTTTGTGCAAATCGTGCGAAGGTGGCCACGCGCACGCACAACTCTCTGTTCGCGTGGCCTGGGGACCAAAATTTTTGCAAAGGACGCGTATGCATACGCGTGATCAAGTTTGTGCCTCTAGCACACTTCCAGTCCCAAGCCATCACAACTATCTGCCCAAACCTCATTGACGCCGATTTTTAGGGTCACGCGTACGCGTCAGGTATGCGCACGCGTGGATGGCTAAAAGCGCAAACGAGGTGCACGCATGAGGGGCGCGTGCGCGTGGTCTTGTCTGTGTGCAAAGCATATTTCCAACGCCACTCCTGCTCATCTTTCGGGTAAAGTTTCTTTTTCTTCTATTTTTTTTTGAAATTTTTGGTTTCTGTTCTAAAATAGTTGCATGATCAGAACACACGTATAACGAAAGCAAAACAGTAGAAACTCAATAAAACTCAAATAAATAAGAAAACCACTACTCGAAAATACTTAAGGATACAAAATTATCGGGTTGCCTCCTGATAAGCGCTTCTTTAACGTCACTAGCTTGACGGTTAGTTCTGCTAATTCAGCAAATGAGCGGACCTCTGGCGATTGATCTTGCCTCCAAGATAGTCCTTCAACCTCTGGCCATTCACTGTAAATTTGCTGTCAGAAATCTCTTCTTGTATTTGCACATGACCATATGGTGAAGCTCTGGTAACCACAAACGGTCCTGACCACCGAGATTTCAGCTTCCCGGGAAAGAATTAGAGCCTTGAATTATACAGAAACACTCTCTGTCCTGGCTCAAAGACTCTGATGGCAATATTCTTGTCATGCAATAACTTGGTTCTCTCCTTATAGAGCTTGGCATTCTCATAGGCTGAGTGTCTGAATTCATCAAGCTCATTCAACTAAAGCATTTGCTTAATTCCTGCAGCTTCTGAATCAAGATTTAGGTACCTGATTGTCCAGTAAGCTTTATGTTCTAGCTCAACTAGCAAGTGACAGGCTTTGCCATAGGCCAACTGGTAAGGGGATGATGAGCGGATAATTTATACGCTTTTTGGCATTATTTTTAGTATGTTTTTAGTATAATTAGTTAAGTTTTTAGTATACTTTTATTAGTTTTTAGCTAAAATTCACTTTTCTGGACTTTACTATGAGTTTGTGTGTTTTTCTGTGATTTCAGGTATTTTCTGACTGAAATTGAAGGTTCTGAGCAAAAATCTGATTCAGAGACTGAAAAGGACTGCAGATGCTGTTGGATTCTGACCTCCCTGCACTCGAAGTGGATTTTCTGGAGCTACAGAAGCCCAATTGGCGCGCTCTCAACGGCATTGGAAAGTAGACATCCTGGGCTTTCCAGCAATATATGATAGTCCATACTTTGCCCAAGATTTGATGGCCCAAACCGGCGTAGCAATTCGGCCTCAGAAATTCCAGCGTTAAACGCCGGAACTGGCATAAAACTTGGAGTTAAACGCCCAAACTGGCATGAAAGCTGGCGTTTAACTCCAGAAAAGGTCTCTACACGAAATGCTTCATTGTTCAGCCCAAGCACACACCAAGTGGGCCCGGAAGTGGATTTTTCTGTCATTTACTCATTTCTGTAAACCTTAGGATACTAGTTTACTATTAATAGGATCTTTTGACATTGTATCAAGGACCTCATGACATTTTTACACGTTTCTTTGTGTACTTTCCACGGCATGAGTCTCTAAACCCCATGGTTGGGGGTGAGGAGCTCTGCTGTGTCTTGATGGATTAATGCAATTACTACTGTTTCTTATTCAATCACGCTTGCTTCCATTCTAAGATATCACTTGTTCTTAACCCGGATGAATGTGATGATCTGTGACACTCATCATATTCTCAACTATGAACGTGTGCCTGACAACCACCTCCGTTCTACCTTAGATTGAGTAGATATCTCTTGGATTCCTTTACCAGAATCTTCGTGGTATAAGCTAGAACTGATGGCGGCATTCAAGAGAATCCGGAAGGTCTAAACCTTGTCTGTGGTATTCTGAGTAGGATTCTATGACTGAATGACTGTGACGTGCTTCAAACTCCTAGCAGGCAGGGCGTTAGTGACAGACGCAAAAGGATCGATGGATTCTATTCCGGCCTGACCGAGAACCGACAGCTGAATTCCGCGTGCTGTGACAGAGCATATGCAATCGTTTTCACTGATAGGATGGGAGGTAGCCACTGACAACGGTGAAACCCTACATACAGCTTGCCATGGAAGGAGCCTTGCGTGTTTGATGAAGAAGACAGTAGAAAAGCAGAGATTCAGAAGATGGAGCATCTCCAAAGCCTTAGCCTATTCTCCATTACTGCTGAACAAGTACTTATTTCATGTTCTTTTGCTTTTCACAATCAATCCTGATAATTTCTGATATCCTGACTAAGATTTACAAGATAACCATAGCTTGCTTCAAGCCGACAATCTCCGTGGGATCGACCCTTGCTCACGCAAGGTATTACTTGGACGACCCAGTGCACTTGCTGGTTAGTTGTGCGGGATTGCAAAAGTGTTATTGCAATTTCGTGCACCAAGTTTTTGGCGCCGTTGCCGGGGATTGTTCGAGTTTGGACAACTGACGGCTTATCTTGTTGCTTAGATTAGGATTTTTTGTTTTTGTTGGTTTAGAGTCTTTTAGTTGAGTCTAGTTTCATATTCTAAGTTTGGTGTCAATTGCATGCTTTTATTTTTCTTCTAAAATTTTCGTTTTTGCATGTTCTTAGTCCCTTTTTGATTCATAAAAATTCTAAGTTTGGTGTTCTCTTTGTGTTTTCCTTTAAAATTTTCGAAAAATTAGTGTTTGATTTGCTAAAAATTTTAAGTTTGGTGTCTTTTTGTGTTTTTCTCTTTCCTCTTTTCAAAAATCAAATCTTTTTCATAAAATTTTTCAATCATATCTTTTTAATTGCTATTTTCAAAATCTTTTTGATTAACTAATTGATTCAGTTCTCAATTTGCTTTGATTTTATTTTCTTTTTGATTTTCGAATTTTTATCTTAATATCCTTTTATTTTATTTTAATTTTTTTCGTTTAATTCAAAAAAGAAAAAAAAAAACAAAACAACAAAATTTATCCCTTAGCAATCATTATCATTTCCCTTTTGTCCATTATGGACTTAAGTGGGATTAATCAGTCCAAAAGGACTCTGGGGTCATATGCTAACCCCATCACAGCTGCATATGGGAGTAGCATCTGCACACCTCCCATCAAAGCAAGCAGCTTTGAGCTAAATCCTCAACTCATTATCATAGTGCAGTAAAATTGCCAGTATTCTGGTCTTCCACAGGAAGAACCTACTGAGTTTCTGGCACAGTTCTTACAAATTGCTGACACAGTACATGATAAAGAGGTAGATCAGGATGTCTACAGACTATTACTGTTTCCATTTGCTGTAAAGGATCAAGCTAAAAGGTGGTTGAATAACCAACCTACAGCAAGCATAAAGACATGGAAACAGTTGTCAGAGAAATTCCTGAATCATTTTTACCCTCCAAAGAGGACGACACAGCTGAGGCTGGACATCCAAGGCTTTAAACAAGAGGATAATGAATCCCTTTGTAATGCCTGGGAGAGGTATAGAGGTATGCTTAGAAAATGCCCCTCTGAAATGTTTTCAGAGTGGGTACAGTTAGACATCTTCTACTATGGGCTCACAGAAAAAGCTCAGATGTCTTTAGACCACTCAGCTGGTGGATCTATACACATGAGGAAGACAATTGAAGAAGCTCAAGAGCTTATAGACACTGTTGCTAGAAACCAGTACTTATATTCTAGCAATGAGTTCGTTCCAAAAGAGGAAGTCATGGCATTAGTCTATGATCCTAATCCTCAAGAACAGATGAATGAGCTTAATCAACAATTGCTCCTGATGACAGAACAGTTAGTAGAATTTAAAGAAATGCTCCATGATACTAAGGTTGCTAACAAGAGCATAGAACTGCAGTTGAATCAAGCAAAACAGCAAATATCTAAACAGATAACAGAGGAATGTCAAGCAGTTCAACTGAGGAGTGGGAAGACACTGAATACCTCTGCTCCAAAGAGCAGAAAGCCAAACAAGGAACAATTGACAGAGGATAACCAAACCACTGTTCAAAATCCCTCTGAGGACAGTAAGAGCCCAGAGAGGAATGTTATTGGCGTTCAAACGCCAGAAAGGGAAGGAAAGCTGGCGTTAAACGCCCATTCCTTACCCAGTTCTGGTGTTCAAACGCCAGAAAAGGGGGAAAAACTGGCGTTAAACGCCCATTCCCTGCCCAGTTCTGGCGTTCAAACGCCAGAAAAGGGGGAAAAGTTGGCGTTTAACGCCCATTTTCGATCCAATCCTGGCGTTCAGACGCCAAGGGAGGATCAGACACCTGAGAGTGCTGACAGTAATCCCTCTAAAAAGGCTTCTTCAACCACTTCTGTAAGGAATAAACCTGCAGCATCTAAGGTTGAAGAATATCAAGCCAAGATGCCTTATCCTCAGAAACTCCGCAAAGCGGAACAGGATAAGCAATTTGCCCGCTTTGCAGACTTTCTAAGGACTCTTGAAATAAAGATTCCGTTTGCAGAGGCACTTGAGCAAATACCTTCTTATGCTAAGTTCATGAAAGAGATCTTAAGTCATAAGAAGGATTGGAGAGAAACTGAAAAAGTGTTTCTCACTGAAGAATGCAGTGCAGTCATTCTGAAAAGCTTACCAGAAAAGCTTCAAGATCCTGGAAGCTTTATGATACCATGCACATTAGAGGGCGCCTGCACCAAGACAGCCCTATGTGATCTTGGAGCAAGCATCAATCTAATACCTGCATCCACTATCAGAAAGCTTGGGCTGGCTGGAGAACTCAAACCAACCAGGATATGCCTCCAACTTGCTGATGGCTCCATTAAACACCCATCAGGCATAATAGAGGACATGATTGTCAAGGTTGGGCCCTTTGCCTTTCCAACTGACTTTGTGGTGCTGGAAATGGAGGAGCACAAGAGTGCCACTCTCATTCTAGGAAGACCTTTCCTAGCAACTGGACGAACTCTCATTGATGTACAAAGAGGGGAAGTAACCCTGAGAGTCAATGAGGATGAGTTCAAGTTGAATGCTGTAAAAGCTATGCAGCATCCAGACACACCAGATGACTGCATGGGCGCTGACATTATTGACTCTCTGGTAGAAGAGATCAATATGGCTGAAAGCCTAGAATCAGAGCTTGAGGACATCTTCAAAGATGCTCAACCTGATCAAGAAGAACTAGAGGAAGCAAAGGAATTTTCGAAAATTCCTCAGGAGGAGGATAAACCTCCCAAGCCTGAACTCAAACCTCTACCACCATCCTTGAAGTACGCATTTCTGGGAGAGGGTGACACTTTTCCAGTGATTATAAGCTCTGCTTTAAATCCACAGGAAGAGGAAGCACTGATTCAAGTGCTCAGGACACACAAGACAGCTCTTGGGTGGTCCATAAGTGATCTTAAGGGCATTAGCCCAGCTAGATGCATGCACAAGATCCTGTTGGAGGATAATGCCAAACCAGTGGTTCAACCACAGAGGAGGCTAAATCCAGCCATGAATGAGGTGGTGCAGAAAGAGGTCACTAAATTACTAGAGGCTGGGATTATTTATCCTATTTCTGATAGCCCCTGGGTGAGCCCTGTCCAAGTTGTCCCCAAAAAGGGAGGCATGACAGTGGTTCATAATGAAAAAAATGAACTGGTTCCTACAAGAACAGTCACAGGGTGGCGCATGTGTATTGACTACAGAAGGCTCAATACAGCCACCAGAAAGGATCATTTTCCTTTACCATTCATAGACCAAATGCTAGAAAGACTGGCTGGTCATGATTACTACTGCTTTTTGGATGGCTATTCAGGCTACAACCAAATTGCAGTAGATCCTCAGGACCAAGAGAAAACAGCATTTACTTGCCCTTCTAGCGTGTTTGCTTACAGAAGGATGCCTTTTGGTCTGTGCAATGCACCTGCAACCTTTCAGAGGTGCATGCTCTCTATCTTCTCAGATATGGTAGAGAAATTTCTGGAAGTCTTCATGGATGACTTCTCAGTATATGGAGACTCATTCTGCTCCTGTCTTAATCACCTATCACTTGTCCTGAAAAGATGCCAAGAGACTAACCTGGTTTTAAACTGGGAGAAATGTCACTTTATGGTGACTGAGGGAATTGTCCTTGGGCACAAAATTTCAAGCAGGGGAAGGGAATAGAGGTGGATAAGGCAAAGGTAGAGGTAATTGAAAAATTACCACCACCTGCAAATGTTAAGGCAATCAGAAGCTTTCTGGGGCATGCAGGATTCTACAGAAGGTTTATAAAGGATTTTTCGAAAATTGCAAAACCTTTGAGCAACCTGCTAGCTGCAGACACACCATTTGTGTTTGACACACAGTGTCTGCAGGCATTTGAGACCCTGAAAGCTAAACTGGTCACAACACCAGTCATCTCTGCACCAGATTGGACATTGCCATTTGAATTAATGTGTGATGCCAGTGACCATGCCATTGGTGCAGTGTTGGGACAGAGGCATAACAAACTTCTGCATGTCATTTACTATGCTAGCCGTGTTCTAAATGATGCACAGAAGAATTACACAACCAAAGAAAAAGAATTACTTGCAGTGGTTTATGCCATTGACAAGTTTAGATCCTATCTAGTAGGATCCAAGGTGGTTGTGTACACTGACCATGCTGCTCTTAAATACCTACTCACAAAGTAGGATTCAAAACCCAGGCTTATCAGATGGGTGTTGCTTCTGCAAGAGTTTGATATAGAAATAAGAGACAGAAAAAGGGACAGAGAATCAAGTAGCTGATCATCTGTCCCGAATAGAACCAGTAGCTGGGGCGTCCCTCCCTTCTACTGAGATCTCTGAGACTTTCCCAGATGAGCAACTCTTTGCCATTCAGGAAGCTCCATGGTTTGCAGATATGGCAAACTATAAAGCTGTGAGGTTCATACCTAAGGAGTACAGCTATGTGCAAAGAAAGAAATTAATTTCAGATGCCAAGTACTACCTCTGGGATGAACCATATCTCTTTAAGAGATGTGCTGACGGAGTGATCCGCAGATGTGTACCCAGAGAAGAAGCACAAAGGATCTTATGGCATTGCCATGGATCACAGTATGGAGGACATTTTGGAAGTGAGCGAACAGCCACTAAAGTCCTCCAGTGTGGCTTCTACTGGCCTACTCTCTATAAAGATTCCCGAGAGTTTGTGCGTAACTGTGACAGTTGCCAAAGAGCTGGTAACCTGCCTCACGGATATGCCATGCCTCAACAAGGGATATTAGAGATAGAATTGTTTGATGTATGGGGAATTGACTTCATGGGGCCATTCCCACCATCATACTCAAACACTTACATTCTGGTGGCGGTAGACTATGTATCTAAGTGGGTAGAAGCAATTGCTACACCCACTAATGATACCAAGACCGTGCTAAAATTCCTCCAGAAAAACATTTTCAGCAGATTTGGTGTTCCCAGAGTACTAATCAGTGATGGGGGCTCTCATTTCTGCAACAAACAGCTATACTCTGCTATGGTTAGATATGGAATCAGCCATAAAGTGGCAACTCCGTATCATCCACAGACAAATGGGCAAGCTGAAGTCTCTAACAGAGAGCTAAAAAGAATCCTAGAACGGACTGTGATAGCCCGAAGAAAGGATTGGGCAAAGAGCTTGGATGATGCTCTGTGGGCATACAGAACAGCATTCAAGACTCCTATAGGAACCTCTCCATACCAACTGGTGTATGGGAAGGCCTGTCATTTGCCTGTGGAACTGGAACATAAAGCCTACTGGGCAACCAGATTCCTAAACATGGATGCTCAGTTAGCTGGTGAAAAAAGATTGCTCCAGTTAAATGAGCTAGAGGAGTTCAGACTCAATGCCTTTGAAAATGCAAAAATTTATAAGGAAAAGGCAAAGAAGTGGCATGACAAGAAATTGTCAACCAGAGTCTTTGAGCCAGGACAAAAAGTTCTGCTCTTCAACTCCAGGCTCAAATTGTTCCCAGGAAAACTCAAATCCCGGTGGAGGGGTCCGTATGTGATCACAGGAGTGTCACCATATGGATATGTTGAGCTTCAAGATATTGATTCTGACAAAAAGTTCATTGTAAATGGACAGAGGATCAAGCATTATCTTGAGAGCAATTTTGAGCAGGAATGCTCAAAACTGAGACTTGAGTGATTCTCAGTAAAGGTCCAGCTAAAGACAGTAAAGAAGCGCTTGCTGGGAGGCAACCCAGTCATTAGGAGGTTATATGATTAGTTCTTACAGAGGCAAGTATCAAAAATGAAGGAATTCACAGAGTTACAGAAGGATTCAGCTCAAAAAGCAGAGAAAATGAGCTTACTGGCCAAAAAACGCCAGTAAGGGGCATTTTGGGCGTTAAACGCCAGAATGGGTACCATTCTGGGCGTTAAACGCCAGAATGGGCACCATTCTGGGCGTTTAACGCCAGGTGTGCAGCATCCTGGGCGTTTTGGAAAAACGCCCAGTGATAAAGGATTTCTGGCGTTTAACGCCAGCCAGGGCACCTGGCTGGGCGTTAAACGCCCAAAAGGGGCAACAAATGGGCGTTAAACGCCAGAATGGGTGCCATTCTGGGCGTTTAACGCCAAAAAGGTGGGGGGACCACAATTTTGTTTTCAAATCAGATTTTTTCAAACTTTCCTTTTCTCACCCATACTTTTCTACAAAATCACACTTCAATCATTCATCATTCACTTTTAAATCTTCAAAAATCAAAACCATTCTTCAAATTTATTTCAAATCAATTACAAACATTGTTCAAAAATTTCACCCCTTTTCTCAATTTCTTTCCATATCTTCTCAAATCTCCTTTCAAATTTCTCTCTTCTTTTTCGAAAACTCCCCTCCCCACCTTATAAATACACGTTTGGCTCCCTCTTTCCACCACACCATTCGAATTTCCTCTTCCTCCCCCTCTCTTCTCTCTTTTCTTTTGCTTGAGGACAAGCAAACCTCTAAGTTTGGTGTGCTTTTCCGTGATCACTAAGCCAAGATCCATCAAGATCATGGCTCCTAAGGGAAAACAAACCAATTTAAGAGGCAAGAAAGAAAATAATCCAAAGAATCTTTGGAATCAAGAGAAGTTCTTAACCAAAGAACATGAAGACCATTATCACAAGATAATGGGTCTGAGGTCAGTGATCCCGGAAGTAAAATTTGATCTGAAAGAAGATGAATATCCGGGGATCCAAGAGCAAATTCGAAACAGAGGATGGGAAGTTCTAACCAATCCTGAGACAAAGGTTGGAAAGAACATGGTTCAGGAATTCTACTCAAATCTGTGGCTGACAGATAAGCAGAGAATGACTGGAACCGCTTACCATACCTACAGAACTATGGTCAGAGGGAAAGTTATGTACTTTCATCTGGACAAAATAAGAGAAATCTTCAAGTTGCCTCAACTGCAAGATGATCCTGACTCCTTTAATAGGAGGATGGTGAGAGTAGATAAAGGGTTGGATCAAGTTCTAGAGGACATATGCCTCCCTGGAACTAAGTGGATAACCAATTCAAAGGGTATCCCAAACCAACTCAAGAGGGGAGACCTCAAACCAATTGCAAGAGGGTGGCTAGACTTTATTGGGCGCTCCATATTGCCCACTAGCAACCGTTCTGAGGTTACCATCAAGAGAGCAGTGATGATTCATTGCATTATGCTTGGAAAAGAAGTGGAGGTTCATCATGTGATTGCCTGTGAGATCTACACAATTGCAAATAAAAATTCCACTGAAGCCAAACTGGCTTACCCAAGCTTGATCTCCATGCTCTGTAAAGAGGCTGGGGTGAAGATGGGAGTAGATGAATTCATACCCATTGAACATCCAATCACCAAGAAGTCAATGGAAGGACAAGTGCAAGAAAACTCTATCAAAAGGAGGGCGCAGGAGTTCCTCCCTGAATTTCCTGAAATTGGCTACTGGGCCAGCCTAGAAGCATCTATCACCAAGTTGCAAGAGACTATGGAGCAACTTAAGGAAGAACAGCAGAATCAGAACTGCATGCTCTGCAAATTGCTGAAGGAACAAGAGAAGCAGGTGCGTGAAATCCAAGAGATGAAACGCCAAAAGCTCTCCTCTCAAGCTGAGGGAGCATCCACTTCTCAAAATCAAGGTTGTTGAGTCCTAACTCTGTGAAAACCTCTATCATTAGGAGCCTATTTTTTTTCGTTTTTGTTTTGTTTTTCTATTTTTTAGTTTCATCTTATATTTATTTTCTGAGTCTTGTTCTTAATTCATAATTAATAAAATTTAAAGCTTATGCCTTAAAGCTATGAATGTCCTATGAATCCATCATCTCTCTTAAAAGAAAAATGCTTTAATCACAAAAGAACAAGAAGTACAGGATTTCGAAATTTATCTCTGAAACTAGTTGAATTAGTTTGATGTGGTGACAATACTTTTTGTTTTCTGAATGAATGCTTGAACAGTGCATATGTCTCTTGAATTTGTTGTTGTGAGAATGTTAAAATTATTGGCTCTTGAAAGAATGAGGAGAAAGAGAACTGTTATTGAGGATCTGAAAGATCATAAAAATGATTCTTGAAGCAAGAAAAAGCAGTGACTACAAAAAAAAAAATTTTCGAAAAAAAAAGAGAAGAAAAAGAAAAAGAAAGAAATAAAGTTGTGAACCAAGGCAAAAAGAGTGTGCTTAAGAACCTTGGACACCTCTAATTGGGGACTCTAGCAAAGCTGAGTCACAATCTAAAAAGGTTCACCCAATTATGTGTCTGTGGCATGTATGTATCCGGTGGTAATACTGGAAGACAGAGTGCTTTGGGCCACAGCCAAGACTCATACACTAGCTATGTTCAAGAATCATCTTACTTAACTAGGAGAATCAATAACACTATCTGAGTTCTGAGTTCTCATAGATGCCAATCATTCTGAACTTCAAAGGATAGAGTGAGATGCCAAAACTGTTTGGAGGCAAAAAGCTACTAGTCCCGCTCATCTAATTGGAACTATGTTTCTTTGATATTTTGGAGTCTATAGTATATTCTCTTCTTTTTATCCTATTTTGATTTTCAGTTGGTTGGGGACAAGCAACAATTTAAGTTTGGTGTTGTGATGAGCGGATAATTTATACGCTTTTTGGCATTGTTTTTAGTATGTTTTTAGTATAATTAGTTAAGTTTTTAGTATACTTTTATTAGTTTTTAGCTAAAATTCACTTTTCTGGACTTTACTATGAGTTTGTATGTTTTTCTGTGATTTCAGGTATTTTCTGACTGAAATTGAAGGTTCTGAGCAAAAATCTGATTCAGAGACTGAAAAGGACTGCAGATGCTGTTGGATTCTGACCTCCCTGCACTCGAAGTGGATTTTCTGGATCTACAGAAGCCCAATTGGCGCGCTCTCAACGGCATTGGAAAGTAGACATCCTGGGCTTTCCAGCAATATATGATAGTCCATACTTTGCCCAAGATTTGATGGCCCAAACCGGCGTAGCAATTCGGCCTCAGAATATCCAGCGTTAAACGCCGGAACTGGCATAAAACTTGGAGTTAAACGCCCAAACTGGCATGAAAGCTGGCGTTTAACTCCAGAAAAGGTCTCTACACGAAAATGCTTCATTGCTCAGCCCAAGCACACACCAAGTGGGCCCGGAAGTGGATTTTTCTGTCATTTACTCATTTCTGTAAACCTTAGGATACTAGTTTACTATTAATAGGATCTTTTGACATTGTATCAAGGACCTCATGACATTTTTACACGTTTCTTTGTGTACTTTCCACGGCATGAGTCTCTAAACCCCATGGTTGGGGGTGAGGAGCTCTGCTGTGTCTTGATGGATTAATGCAATTACTACTGTTTCTTATTCAATCACGCTTGCTTCCATTCTAAGATATCACTTGTTCTTAACCCGGATGAATGTGATGATCTGTGACACTCATCATATTCTCAACTATGAACGTGTGCCTGACAACCACCTCCGTTCTACCTTAGATTGAGTAGATATCTCTTGGATTCCTTTACCAGAATCTTCGTGGTATAAGCTAGAACTGATGGCGGCATTCAAGAGAATCCGGAAGGTCTAAACCTTGTCTGTGGTATTCTGAGTAGGATTCTATGACTGAATGACTGTGACGTGCTTCAAACTCCTAGCAGGCAGGGCGTTAGTGACAGACGCAAAAGGATCGATGGATTCTATTCCGGCCTGACCGAGAACCGACAGCTGAATTCCGCGTGCTGTGACAGAGCATATGCAATCGTTTTCACTGAGAGGATGGGAGGTAGCCACTGACAACGGTGAAACCCTACATACAGCTTGCCATGGAAGGAGCCTTGCGTGTTTGATGAAGAAGACAGTAGGAAAGCAGAGATTCAGAAGATGGAGCATCTCCAAAGCCTCAGCCTATTCTCCATTACTGCTGAACAAGTACTTATTTCATGTTCTTTTGCTTTTCACAATCAATCCTGATAATTTCTGATATCCTGACTAAGATTTACAAGATAACCATAGCTTGCTTCAAGCCGACAATCTCCGTGGGATCGACCCTTGCTCACGCAAGGTATTACTTGGACGACCCAGTGCACTTGCTGGTTAGTTGTGCGGGATTGCAAAAGTGTTATTGCAATTTCGTGCACCAGGGGACATGCCAATGCGAGTCTTGTACACTGTCCGGTATGCCCAGAGAGCATCATCAAGCTTCTTAGACCAGTCCTTTCTTGAAACACTGACAGTCTTCTCTAAAATCCTCTTGAGTTCCTTGTTTGAAACTTCAACCTGTCCACTTGTCTGAGGATGATAAGGGGTTGCCACTTTATGACGGACTCCATATCTCTGCAGAAGAGAGTCCAACTGTCTGTTACAGAAGTGGCTTCCTCCATCACTAATGAGTGTCCTTGGGACACCAAACTGGCTAAAGATATATCTCTGAAGAAAGCTCATTACCACCTTGGCATCATTGGTGGGTAGAGCCACAGCTTCCACCCACTTAGACACATAATGAACTGCCACTAGAATATAGTTGTTTGAATGTGAGGGCGGGAAAGGTCCCATGATATCAATACCCCACACACATCAAACAACTTAACCTCAAGAATCCCCTGCTGTGGCATTTCATGGTTGGCTGGGAGATTCGTGGCTTTTTCACATCTGTCACAGTGCTTCACAAATTCTCTTGAATCTCTGAAGAGAGTCGGCCAGTAAAACCCGCTCTGAAGGACCTTTGTAGCTGTCCTTTCACCACCAAAGTGGCCTCCATAATCCGAACCATGATAGTGCTAGAGAATCTGGCGTGTTTCTTCATCTGGGACACATCTCCGGATGATACCATCTGAACACCTTTTAAAAAAGTAAGGTTCCTCCCAAATGTAGTACTTTGCATTAGTCAATGGCTTCTTTACTTGTTGTCTACTGTACTCCTTTGGAATAAAATTCATGGCCTTATAATTTGCAATGTCTGCAAACCATGGATCCTGCGGAATGAGGAACAATTGCTCATCCGAAAACATCTCAGTCACAGCTGTGGGTGGTTGTACTCCTGCTTCAGGCTCAATTCTGGAGAGATGGTCAGCTACTTGATTTTTTGACCCCTTTCTCTCTTTTATCTCAATATCAAACTCCTGAAGGAGCAACACCCATCTGATTAATCTTGGTTTAGAATCCTGTTTGGTTAGAAGGTACTTCAAAGCAGCATGATCAGTATAAACAATAACCTTATAACCAATTAAATAGGACCTAAACTTATCAACAGCATACACAATAGCTAATAATTCTTTTTCTATAGTTGTGTAATTCTTTTGAGCATCATTTAACACACGACTAGCATAGTAAATGACATGTACAAGCTTGCCATGCCTCTGTCCTAAAATAGCTCCTATAGAAAAGTCACTAGCATCACACATCAATTCAAATGGTAAATCCTAGTCAAGAGGAGCTATAATGGGAGCAGAGGTAAGGTTTGCTTTCAGAGTTTCAAAAGCATGCAGACATTCAGCATCAAATACAAAAGGAACATCAATAACCAACAGGTTGCTCAATAGTTTAGCAATTTTAGAAAAGTCCTTTATAAATCTCTTATAAAAGCCTGCATGGCCCAAGAAACTCCTGACTTCCTTAACATTAGCTGGTGGTGGTAATTTTTCAATTACCTCCACCTTTGCTCTATCAACCACAATCCCCTTACTTGAAATCCAGTGTCCAAGAACAATACCTTATAAAATGGCATTTTTCCCAATTCAAGACAAGGTTTGATTCTTGACATCGTTTCAAGACAAGAGATAAATGCTTAAGGCAGGATTCAAAAGAATTACCAAAAACAGAAAAGTCATCCATAAATACCTCAATGAACTTTTCAACCATATCAGAAAAAATTGAAAGCATACACCTCTGAAAAATTATTGGAGCATTACAAAGTCCAAATGGCATTCTCCTGTAGGTAAATAATCCAAAGGGACATGTGAATGCTGTCTTCTCTTGATCTTGAGGGTCCACTGTAATTTGATTATATCCAGGATATCCATCTAGAAAGTAACAAAAAGCATGACTAGCTAACCTCTCAAGCATTTGATCAAATAAAGGCAGGGAGAAATGATCCTTTCTTGTAGTAGTGTTGAGCCTCCTGTAGTCTATACACATTCTCCATCATGTGATTGTTCTTGTAGGAATAAGATCATTTTTTTTCATTCTTGATCACTGTCATCCCTCATTTCTTGGGAACTACCTGCATAGGACTTACCCAAAGACTGTCAGAAATAGGGTAAATAATACCCAAGCAAAATTTTAATAAAATTAAAACTAAAATGCCTAATCTAAGTAATCAAACAACTAATAGTTGTTAATCACTATCAATCCCCGGCAACGGCGCCAAAAACTTGGTGCAGATTTTATAACCACAAACTAACCGGCAAGTGCACCGGGTCGTACCAAGTAATACCTCAGGTGAGTGAGGGTCGATCCCACGAGGATTGATGGACTAAGAAACAATGGTTGATTAATTTACTTAGTTAGGCAAGCAGAAAAGAGTGTTGGATGTTCAAAGAACATTAAACAATAAATTCAGAAAATTGGAAGACAGGTATGTAAATAAGTTGGAAACCAAATATGGGAGAAAACAGTTAAGGCTTTAGAGATATCTATTTTCCTGATTGACTTTTCTTACTAACTATTTTAATCATGCAAGATTTAATTCATGGCAAACATATATGCATCCTACCTTAACCCTAGCCCCATTACAACCTAAGGAAAAGACCTCATGATAGATGTATGCATGCATGAAATATATGTTGATTGTTAGAAGAAAAACAAATCTTGGAAAGCATGATTAGGGGAGAATTAAGAGAATCGACCCAAAACACTTGAGCGAATAGAGTGCAAACACGTCCGGTGAGGGTTCGATGCTCGATTACATGTTTTCACCTACAATCATCACTTTTCATGCAAGTTTGTAAAAATATTTAATAACTCAATTCAATTGTGGATTAGACTTGCTAGTCCTTAGCCCTTGTACATATATGCTTCTTGGAGATTGATTTATTTTGACCAAGCAATTGCATTCATGTAGATAGTTGCATATAGGTAGATTGCATTTAGTTAGTTTATATTGAATAAACGTTGATACCCTTTGTTTCTCTCTTGGCTTAAGCATGAGGACATGCTTGGTTTAAGTGTGGGGAGGTTGATAAACCCCATTTGTAGGGTTTATCTTGTGCTTGATTTAGGGGATTTTATAACCTTTTACCCACATTTATTCAATGAAATAGCATGGTTTTATAACTTCTCCCTTAATTGTGCTTAAGAATGAAAACATGCTTTTTAGGTCTTAAAATAGCTAAATTTAATTCACCTTGATTCCATTAGATGACTTGATATGTTTGTTAAGTGATTTCAGATTTAGGAGGCAAAGATTGGATCAAGAGAATGAAGGAAAAGCATGTAAAAATGGAGAACTCATGAAGAAATGTAGGAATCGCAAAAGCTGTCAAGCCGACCTCTTCGTACTTAATTGACCATAACTTGAGCTACAGAGATCCAAATGATGCGGTTCTAGTTGGGTTGGAAAGCTAACATCTGGGGCTTCGAAACGATATAAGATTTGCCATAGTTGCTATACGTATGGTGACGCGTACGTGCACTGTACGCGCACGCGTTGTTGCTGCCATATGATCCACTTAAAGCAATACGTGGCCAGCGAATTCTAAAGCCTTGTGGGCCCAATCCAACTCATTTCTGATGCTATTTAAGCCAAGGATTGAAGGGAGAATAAACATACTTTCATACTTTAGAAGTTAGTTACCAATTAGTTTTAGTTTAGCTTTTAGTTAGTTTCTAGAGAGAGAAGCTCTCTCTTCTCTCTAGAATTAGGATTAGGTTAGTTCTTAGATCTAGATCTATTTCTTCTTCTTCTCTCTTCCAATTTTTGTTCCTCTCCTCTATTGTAGTTGTAGAATTCTTCTTCTAATGTAATTCCTTTGTTTGTAGTATGTGAATTCTCTTTTGTAGATCTACATTTCTCCTTCAATGCAATTGGTAAGTTCTTTGTTATTTCATGATTGATTTGGTTTTCTATGTGGACCTCTTACCTTTCTAGTTAGATCTCTCTTTAATTCTTGCAAATTCATGTGTTTACTTGTATTGCACTCTATGTGTTCGATGAAATGTCTCTTATAGCTATTGGCTAGATTTTGTTCCTCTTGGCCTAGGTAGAGTAATTAGCGACACTTGAGTTATCTAATTCCTTTGTTGATTGGTAATTGGAGAGATTGTTAATTGGTTTGGAGTGCACTAAAGCTAGTCTTTCCTTCAGAGTTGGCTAGGACTTGTGGCTCAAGTCAATTCATCCACTTGACTTTCCTTTATTTAGTAAGGGTTAACTAAGTGGTAGCAATGAACAATTCTCATCACAATTGAGAAGGATAACTAGGATAGGGCTTCTAATTTTCATACCTTGCCAAGAGCCTTTTATAGTTGTTAGTTTATTTTCATTGCCATTTACTTTCATGCTTCTTATCCAAAACCCCAAAATAACTCACAACCAATAACAAGACACTTTATTGTAATTCCTAGGGAGAACGACCCGAGGTTTAAATTTAGGGGTTTGTTTTAGTGACAAACAATCTTTTGTATGAAAGGATTATTGATTGGTTTAGAAACTATACTTGCAACGAGAATTCATTTGTGAAATTCTATACCATCAAAAATCCAATCATCAGTGACTAGACCCTAATTCCTTAGACCTTTCTAGTCTCCTCTAAAATTCATCAACCGCCAATTCCTTGGTCACTTAATTCCAATTAAATGGTGAAGTTTAATTCTAGTTACTATGACACAAGAATCCTAATTATCCAAATATAAGGGGATTATATGTCATGTATCCCGTTAAATACAAATAATTAGAAATTCAAGAGAATATGTTTTCAAGCTATTGTTCAAGTAAAGAGCTTTTCCAAGTTATACAAGAACTCAATTAGAAAGAGGGTCATACTTCCGTTCCACCCAATTTCATAAGATAAAGAACGAAAACAATTCTTAAATTTATAAATCAAAACATGAATTAAAATAGAAAAATAATAGTATCAATCCATACAATAGACAGAGCTCCTAACCTTAACAATGGAGGTTTAGTTGCTCACGATTCAGAGAAGAAAACTAAGATTGTAAATTGGGCTGAGGTGGAATGAAAAGTTAACTAATGTTCCCCTCTCGCTCAGGGAAGTTTCTTTTCCCTTTTATATTTAATCCTAATTAATATAAAATCTAATTTTTAAAATTAAAATAATATCTTTTCCTATTTTAAAATTTAAATTTAAATCAGAATTAATTAAATAATCCGCGCTTTGTAATGTGGGGACCACTTGGCTTCACTGGATCCGCGCCTAACTTGGCAGAGAGCTGCACCTTACTTGAGTGCCAAAATGGGGCCCAGAAATCACCCACAGCATTTTCTGCATTTTTTACACATGGCGCATGTCACACGTACGCGTCAGTCACGTACGCATCAGTCACGTGTACGCGGCGTCAGGTACGCGCACGCGTCACTGCACAAATCTCCAAATCACGCGCACGCGTCGCTTTTCGCTGATAATCTCCTTTAATTCTTGTGCTCCTTCAATTTGTGCAAGCTTCCTCTCCATCAAATCCAGCCAAATGCTACATAAAATAAGAAAAATTGCACGAGACTCAAAGAAGCATCCATAGTGGCTAAAAGATAATTAATTCTTGATTAAACTCAACAATTTAAATGCAAATTCACTATGAAAAGATAAGAAAGATGCTCACACATAATTCTCACCCCTCACTGTGAACTTCTTTTTTGTGCTATCATGTATCAACTCAATGTGCTCAAGAGATAGGATCCTATTCACTGTAAGAGGTACGACTAGACGTCTAGTGAACACCACTTTCAACCTAGGTGAGAAGTCTTCAGTGGGAATCTTCTTGTTCCTCCAGCCCTTGGGTACATTCTTCTTGGGACATCCTCCTGATGAGGGAAAAACGATTCCGCACAAACTCACTGGCAAGTGTACCGGGTCGCATCAAGTAGTAATAACTCACAAGAGTGAGGTCGATTCCACAGGGATTGATGGGTTGAGCAATTTTAGTTAGATGATGAATTTAGTTAAGCAAATATTTGGTGATTTGAGTGATTTTGATTAACAGAAACTGAATTGCAAGTATGTAGAGGTGCAGAAGGTAAATTGGACAGAAAAGTAAAGTGCAGAAAAGATAAATTGCAAAAGCGTAAAGTGCAAGAAAGTAAAAGAGATGAAACTTACATTGTAAGAAAAGTAAATTGCAGAAACTTAAGGTGCAAGAAATGTAAAGTGCTGGATCTAAATTGCTGAGAAATGTAAATTTCTTGAAGAATAAAAGGATTTGGGTGTTGGGATTCAGAATTGAACAAGGAAATGCAAGTTAAAGTAAATCAGAGAGCTCTGAGATAAAGAGATTCAGCTCAGTAGTCAAACAGAAATGGAAAATTGCTTGAAGAAACAAACAACAAGAAAACTTAGCTCAATTATGAAATTCTAAAAGCGAAATAGAAGATCGAAGAAGAGCAATGAGATTAGAAAGGAGATCTAGATCTCAATCACAACCTTGACCAAACAGAAAAGAAATTGCAGAAGAAATGAAAATGAAAACAGTAGAGAAGATCTTGATCCAATTCTCCAATTCTCAAAACTAAATGAAAGGAAAGCAAAGGTGATTCTCAGATCAAGAAATTCAAATGGGTTCTTCAATTTGAATTCAAAAACCCAATACAGAAAGCAGAAGTTTCAGAAGAAGGAAAATGAAAATAGAAAGCAAACTAGATCTAATCCCAATTCCTAAATTCAAAACAAATGAAAATTAAAAGTGAAAAACTAAAATGAGCTAAAGGTCCTTCACAAATCAAATTAACTCCAATTTATACACTTTCTATTTTGGTCTTCAAATCTTGGAGTGGAATTTTCAATTGGAGAAGAAATGGATCCAACATGGCATTTGATTGCATGGGTCAGGAGGCACTTGTTTGAAAAATGGGTTGGAGCATGCTCCAGTGGAGCGCTCCGTTGCATGAGTGAACGTTGCGTTCACTAGCCTTGGCCCTCGTCCGTGTCATGGCATGCGCCTTGGTGCTCACTAGTGTTCACAAAGTGAACGCTGCGCTCGAAACATGATCGCTACTACTTCCCTTGCCTTGTTGCGCGCGTCTTCACTCCCTTGGGCGCTGCTTTATTTGAGCGCTACGGTTCCTTGATTGAGCGCTATGCTCTTTTATTGCGCGCTCCCTTGGTTCCCTCTTCGAACCTTAGTGTGAGTGATAAACCACTATTTTATGATTTATATTATGTTTAATTGAGTGGTTTTTATCAATCTTTCATACACTTATTCATATGATTCGCATGTTTTACATTTTCCTTCCTGATTTTGTGCTATGATTGAGAACTTGCTTCTTTGGTCTTAATTTCGCTATGTTTAATCCTTTCTTATTACCATTAGATACTGTGATATGTGTGTTAAGTGATTTCAGAGATTACAGGGCAGGAATGGCTTAGAAGAAGGAAAGGAAGCTTGCAAAAGTGGAAGGAATACAAGAAATTGAAGAAACTGCTAAAGCTGTCCAGTCTGACCTCTTGGTACTAAATTGACCATAACTTGAGCTACAAAGGTCCAAATGAGATGGTTCCAGTTTCGTTGGAAAGCTTACATCCGGAACTTCTTAACGATATATAATTTGCCAACACTTCCTCGAAGTTAGGTGACGCGAACGCGTAGATGACGCGCCCGCGTCGCATCTGCAAAATCTCAATCCATGCAAACGCGTGGACGATGCTTCCGCGTCACTTTCCCATGACCTGTACGTACCAGACTTCAAAATTAGCGATTTTTGGGCTGTTTCTGACCCAGTTTTCGGCCCAGAAGTTACAGATTAGAGGCTATAAAGTGGGAAAATCCATTCAGTCAACAAATACATCATACAACATACATTCATTCATAATTCAAACATTTCATAATTTAGATGTAGTTTTTAGAGAGAGAGGCTCTCTCCTCTCTCTTAGGAATTAGGATTAGGATTCCTCTTAAAGAATTTAGGAATATTTTTATCTTCTTCAAATCACAGGTTCAATGTTCTTTTTATTTATTTTCTCTTTTATTTGTTTATGAACTTTCCATGTTAAGATTGATTTTCTTAATTAATACACATTGAGGTATTTTAGAATTATGATTGCTTTTACCTATTTATAATTTAGATTTTTTACTATTGGCTTTGGTTGATTAATTGGTGACTCTTGTGTTGTCAAACTCATCGTGATTGATAATTGTTATCTTTGTTGATTAATTTAGATTCCTATAACTCTAGTCTTTCCTAAAGGAGTTGACTAGGACTTTAGGTGTTAAATGGATTTGTCCACCTAACTTACCTTAATAGTTAGAGGTTGACTTAGTGTAGCAAAAATATGATTCTCATCACCATTGATAAGGATAACTAGGATAGGACTTCCAGTTTTCATACCTTGCCAATAGTTTTATTAGTTATTAATTTATTAATTCCTGCAATTTATTTCTCTTGTTCAACCTTTTTAAAACCCAAAAATACTGTTTTCCATAACCAATAATAAATCATACTTCCCTGCAATTCCTTGAGAAGACGACCCAAGGTTTGAATACTTCGGTTTATAAATTTATTGGGTTTTGTTACTTGTGACAACCAAACGTTTGTGCGAAAGGATTTTCTGTTGGTTTAGAAACTATACTTACAACGCGATCATATTTGTGAATTTTTTTACCGATAGGAAATTCGTTCGTCAAAATAATTGCAAACGTGTGCCTTATTATTGGTTATTGTAAATATTTAAAAAAAAATTTCAGATTTTAAAATTTTTATCTTATCTTATCTTATTTTTCAAAAATCAAATCTTTTTTTTTTCGAAAATCATATCTTTTTCAAAATCTTATCATATTTTTTTTCAAAATCTTATCTTATCTTTTTTCAAAAATCATATATTTTTCAAAATATTTTCTTTTTATTAGTTTTTATTTTTATTTTCTCCTACTACTATGAACTCTCACCCCTCTGGCTTCAAGTTTGATTCCAATGTTGTTGTTAGGAATGGGAACTATAATGAGAACAGGCATCAAGGTTGGAAGAATCAAAGATGGGAGGAGCCACAAGGATTTGATCAACGCCCATGGCAACAACCATCTCTAATGGACTATCAACAACCATTCTGTGATGCATATCAAGGCAATGGCTATGGTGAGCACTCCTTTAATTATCAATAACCACCACCATATACCTATGAACCCCCTCCTCAACATGACTTTGGACCACCATACTCATAAGCCCCTTACTACCAAACAACCTCATATAATCCTAACCCTCAACCACTATACCAACCACCTTATGAGCCATATAAACCATATATAAAACCACCCCAATTCCAACCCAAGTACTCCCAAGAACAACCACCTCAATATTCACCATCTTCATATCCATCAATCCAAGAGCACTATGATCCTACTTATGATACCCGAGCGCAACAAGAATCAAGGGATCGTCTCACAGAAACAGTGGAAAAATTTCATGCAACCCTTTGCTAACTGGATCAAGCGATAAATCAATTACCTTCCCGACGTTCAGACATTCAAGGAACCCCCATGGCTTCATGTGGAGAATCTACTGAAGAACGTGGCAGGAAGGAGAAGTTAGACACTCCGGTGGACAGTGAGCAACACGATTTGGTATTGGAACAATTGGAAGAAGCTATGCCTGCCATTAAAGAGGCAGAAGTGGTTGAAGACTTAGGAGATGCAGAACCTCCATGGGAAACGCAAGTCATAGAGCCCTCTTCTAAGGAGTCTGATGTTGATGTTGAGGAGGGTGTACAACCTCCAAAGCATATCATGGTTGAAGACTTTAAAGGAGACGATCGAGAGATGGATTCAATCATTAATGAATTCCTATCTACATTTGAATCCTCTCCCATTGGACTTGACATGGAGATTAAAAAAGAAGAAGCACAACCTCCCATGCCCTTGATGAAAAATGAAGAAGAAATTGAATCAGAAGAAAGCTACCAAGAGGAAGAGGTTGAAATTAAAGAAGCTTGCAAAGAGGTGAAAGATATCAAAGAAGAGCACAAGGGAGTGGAGCTTGCACGTTCATTAGCTACACCTCCCCTAAGTTGCCATCATCCTTCACAACATTCAAGTGGGTAAAATTCATATCCCCCAGCTTTCTAATTCCACTTGAATATGGGCTACTGGAGACAGATGGTCAACTTAGAGCTCTTTATGGCATTAAGAGTAAGAGGAAGATGGTCAGTGGTAAGAATTGTCCTGCAAGGTTCATTATGGTTGGAAGCTTTAAGTTTAAATGCAAAGGTTGGTGTAGAGCTCAATTGAATGGGTATTGGAAGTTGTTTGGAAGCTGTAGTGAGAGTTTCAATCGCGTGCCACCCGGATGGAATCATGATGATCTACACAAAGACGGGTGCAAAAGCAAGGTTTGGGACCCCAGAATTCATTCCAACAATCAACACTCGTGGGGCCTTGTCACTTTAACTTGCTTGAAGGCTTTTTGCGCCTAGTTTGGGATCCTGGAGGCTACTGGAAGTACAAACATTGGTGGGGATTCCTGGATCAGTACAAGCATAAGCCAACATAACAGGGAGCTCACCAAATGTCCAACTTAAGGACTTTAACTAAAAGTGCTAGGTGAGAGACAACCCACCATGGTATGATCGTTCCTTTTTCAGTTTTAATGTTAGTCTGTTTTGTTTGTTTTTGAGTTTTGATTGAACCTGGAATCATGCATAGCATTCGTATTAAGCATTGCATTCTGCATACTGCATTATAAAAAAAAAGAGAGTGAAGCGCATCCCACGCGCACGCGTCACATGCGACGCTAAACCATACAGAGAGTTACGCAGGAGCGCGGCTGGAGGCGTGCTTTAGGCACAAACACGCCCACGCGGACGCGTCCATGACGTGTACGCACCGTTTAAAAAATTAGCCATCCACGCGTACGCATCAACGACGAGCACGCGTGCCTTGCGAATTCGATGTAAAAGGTATATTAGCCGAAAGTTGTGCTGGCTGGGTGCGGGCACTGTGCCCAAGGCACAAAATCACCCATGCGTACGCGTAACTGACGCGTGCGTGCCATTTTTAATTTCTGACCACCCACGCGTACGCGTGGGCGATGCTTACGCGTCACATGGTTAATGCGATTTTCACACGCACGCGTGCCCTGCGCGCGCGCGTCGTGCCCCGTTTCTACATTCTTACTCCTTTCTTCTCTCCTTTCTACTTCTTTCTTCCTTCTTTCTTACTTTCTTCTTCTTCATCTCTTTAACTTCTCATCCCTCTTCACTTCCATTCTATTTCATTTAATTTATTTGCATACTTTCATTCATTGCATTATTTTCATTGGTGTTAGAAATTTATTTGGGTCATTATATTCTATATTTTACTTGTGGATTATTAAAGGAATTGTTTGACAATTATATATTAATTTTTAAAGGGTTGCTTGCATGTTCAATTTAATACATTTAATAACTTATTTACCATGCATGCTATGTGTTTGTGAAAAAAGCCCGTATGGCAGCATGGACTACTTTTATATTATCCTACTACTTTAATGCCTATTTTTCACAAAACTCCTTTTATATTTTATTAATTAAAATATAATTGTCAATATAAACAGATTGTTAGTTTGAAAGAGATGATAATCAAATTGGGCATTTAATGCTTGATCTATGCTACTCATGCCTTTGCCAGCATGCCAATAAACATCTTGCATTTAATTGTCATTACATGCACTTGCTATATTTCCAATTGATGAACTTTTCACATGTAGTCATGACCATGTGTTAACAACATCCTTCTTTACCGTGCATTGATTATTACTTGTACCATCCTCTTCCTTGCTCTAACCCTTAGCTTTAAAAGTTACTTTCTTTTTCCCTTTTCAGGATGGCCACCAAGAAGGGTAAAGAGAAAGCTACTCCCAAACCACCAGCAAGGAAAGGAAGAAAAAAGAGCACCAGCTGAGGAACCACAACCCCTATCCACTTGCACATCTTAGCATGCACCGAGGACGGTGCACTCTTTAAGTGTGGGGAGGTCGATACCGATCTCCGTGGGTTAGTACCTTCCTGTTTCAACACTAACGTTTAAATTAGTTGTTGCATTTGCATGTTTGTTTGATTTTGTGCATATTTTACCACTTAGTTGAAGTAATATTTTCTTTTTCAAGAAAACTCTCTATAGCATTTCACTAATTTGAATTAAACTTTTATTAAAACTTGTTTGAAGAAATATTATATTGGAACATGATTTAGAGCTTGAACACACAAAACCAGAGAGATTTTGAGCCTATTTGATTGGTTGCATCTTATCAACCAATATATTTTATTTTTGTGTATGTTGTTCTCTCTAACAATTGTAATCTTTGTCTTGCTTAATTCTATATTTCCATTATTTGATGTATGCATGCACTTATATGATTGAGACCTTGTTTCACTAAACTTACATACCCATATGGCCTTACCCTTTCATTATCCTTTGCAAACCAATTTGAGCCTATTTTACCCATTTGTTCTTTACTTTAGCTCATTACTAACTCTAAGCGGAAAACAATAATGTCCTTAATTTGAATCCTTGGTTAGCTTAGACTAGTAAAAGTGCTCATGATTTAAGTGTGGGGAAGTTGGGTTTGAAAATATTTGGTTTGAGTAATTGGGTGTTGTATATTTTTGTGAAAATGTTCAAAATAATAGTTGAACATATATTATTGCATTCAATACTTTTTTCATATGCATTGAGAAAAACAAGAGAAAAGAAAAAAAATAATAATAGAAAAAGAAAAAAAAGTGAAAAAGAAAAGAAACGGAGCAAATAATAAAAGGGGACAAAATGCCCTAAAGTAAGTGTTGGTATCAATGCATATGTACTGTACTCAAATTTAGGATGCATGAAAATGTGAAAAAAACAGTTAATGGGAAGTTAGATTCTGCATTTTAATTAAATGGATTGTCTTAAGTTAGGTGGGAAGGTTAGGTTAATTAAGGATTCAAATTTTAGTCCACTTGACCAAATACAATCCTACCTTGACCCTAACCCCATTACAACCCTTAAAAGACCTCTTGATTTGTGTATTGGTGTATTAAATTTTTTGTTGATTGTTAGATGAAGAGCAAGCCTTAGAAAGCAAGAATAGTAGAGAATTGAGAGAATCGAACCTTAAACACCTGAGCGATTAGAGTGCATGCACTTCCGGTGAGGGTTCGATGCTCGATTCCTTGTTCCCTGCTTTCATGAGATATCTTCTTCTTGCAAGTTATTTGTACTTCATTTTTATGATTTGAATTAGTGAAATCTAGTTCATATCTATTCTTGGAAGATTTATTTACATTGACCAAGTAGGTCGAAACATTTTGCATTTAGTTGCATTCATATAGATAGGTTGCATTTCATACATTCCACCATTCTGCCTTCACTCTTATAGCTTCTCTTGAGCTTAGCATGAGGGCATGCTAACGTTTAAGTGTGGGGAGGTTGATAAACCACTATTTTATGATTTATATTGTGTTTAATTGAGTGGCTTTTATCAATCTTTCATACACTTATTCATATAATTCGCATGTTTTACATTTTCCTTCCTGATTCTGTGCTATGATTGAAAACTTGCTTCTTTGGTCTTAATTTCGCTATGTTTAATCCTTTCTTATTACCATTTGATACCGTGATATGTGTGTTAAGTGATTTCAGAGATTACTGGGCAGGAATGGCTTAGAAGATGGAAAGGAAGCTTGCAAAAGTGGAAGGAATACAAGAAATTGAAGAAACTGCTAAAGCTGTCCAGCCTGACCTCTTGGTACTAAATCGACCATAACTTAAGCTACAGAGGTCCAAATGAGATGGTTCCAGTTTCGTTGGAAAGCTTACATCCGGGACTTCGTAACGATATATAATTTTCCATAGCTTCCTCGAAGTTAGGCGACGTGAACGCGTAGATGACGCGCCCGCGTCGCATCTGCAAAATCTCAATCCATGCAAACGCGTGGACGATGCTTCCGCGTCACTTTCCCTTGACCTGTACATACCAGACTTCGAAATCAGTGATTTCTGGGCTGTTTCTGACCCAGTTTTCATCCCAGAAGGCACAAATTAGAGGCTATAAAGTGGGGAAATCCATTCATTCAACAAATACATCATACAACATACATTCATTCATAATTCAAACTTTTCATAATTTAGATGTAGTTTTTAGAGAGAGAGGCTCTCTCCTCTCTCTTAGGAATTAGGATTAAGATTACTCTTAAAGAATTTAGGAATATTTTTATCTTCTTCAAATCACAGGTTCAATGTTCTTTTTATTTATTTTCTCTTTTATTTGTTTATGAACTTTCCATGTTAAGATTGATTTTCTTAATTAATACACATTGAGGTATTTCAGACTTATGATTGCTTTTCCCTATTTATAATTTAGATTTTTTACTATTGGCTTTGGTTGATTAATTGGTGACTCTTGAGTTGTCAAACTCATCGTGATTGATAATTGTTATCTTTGCTGATTAATTTAGATTCCTATAACTCTAGTCTTTCCTAAAGGAGTTGACTAAGACTTTAGGTGTTAAATTGATTTGTCCACTTAACTTACCTTCATAGTTAGAGGTTGACTTAGTGGTAGCAAAAATATGATTCTCATCACCATTGATAAGAATAACTAGGATAGGACTTCCAGTTTTTATACCTTGCCAAGAGTTTTATTAGTTATTAATTTATTAATTCCTGCAATTTATTTATCTTGTTCAACCTTTTTAAAACCCAAAAATACTGTTTTCCATAACCAATAATAAATCATACTTCCCTGTAATTCCTTAGAAAGACGACCTGAGGTTTGAATACTTCGGTTTATAAATTTATTGGGTTTTGTTACTTGTGACAACTAAACGTTTGTGCGAAAGGATTTTCTCTTGGTTTAGAAACTATACTTACAACGCGATCATATTTGTGAATTTCTTTAACAATAGGAAATCCGTTCGTCAGTGAGCACTGTGCATCCTTAATTTCCTTGGCCAGCAATCCACGAAAAAGGTGGAGATAGTGAACGTAGCGTTCACTTATTTGAATGCTACCTTTGTTGATTGCTGCATCATTTGGTGCATCTTGGCTTCATGGGCTAAAAGCCACGAGAAAGTTGCAAAAAGGGAGCGTTGCGTTCTAAATTTTGAACGCTACCCTTTCCCTGGTGCATTGGTCTTTGCTCCCTTGGTTGAGAGGCACGAAAAAGGTAAGGATAGTGAACTTAGCGTTCACTTCTTTGAACGCCACTTCCTTGTTGCGTGCTACACCTTTTGCTTGCTCTTTGGTGTGCATGCTTCTTGGAGCGCTACGTTCAATATTTTGAACACTCCTTGTGAGCTTCCTCCATCAAAGCTTAAATCCATGATAAAGGTGGAAGGAGTGAACGTGGCGTTCACTATTTTGAACGCTAGCCTTGTGTTGCTTTGATGCGCCTTACTTCCTTGTTGCCTTGCCTTCTTCTCTTCTTGAGCGTTCACTTAATGAACACTACATTCATTAAGTGAACTCTACCCTTTGTTTCTCCTTTCTTCGCCTGCAAGCAACCAAACAAACAATCAAAGCATCACCAAATTCACAAGGTCTCTACATCATTCATAAAATCAATTAATTCTAGCATAAACCCTATGATTTTGTGTCAAATAAAGGATGGTTGATTGATTTAACATAATCATGAAAATCCATTCTAAATTACTTACTTATTGTGCAAGAAAGTGCATAAAACCTAATCAAACTAATGAAAAATGCTTGTAAAACTAGCATAAGATGACTTGTCATCACAACACCAAACTTAAAACTTGCTTGTCCCCAAGCAAGCATTAAACATGAGAAGGAATGAAATGAAACAGAGAAGCATACATGTCCTTATTTAGCAGATAATTGAATTTAGACTATGGGATTTTATGCAGACAAGAATGTAGCTTAATTATTCTTTGCTGATAAGAAATGCTTCTTTGAGGGTTCACTAGAGTTGCTGTTATAATTCCTTGCTCTTTGATTGATCCCTTTTTGCTTTTTTCTTTCTTTCTTTTTGCTTAGAAAGCTTATTTCTCAATGATAGCTTTGTGTCAAGTGTTGAAGCAGTCTTTGGATTAATTTTTCTCAACACTTCTTCACTATAGACATTTGGCTCACAAATCTTCTTAGGAACATTGATGCCCAGCATCTCTTTGGATTACTAAATTCTTTGTAGCTAGGTTGCTCTTGATAATGGACTTTCGGTTGGTAATCCCGGATTAGTTAACCCAATTTACCAAGTTTTAAAAGACTCCTCATAACCTAATTGTCCAAGCATATCCCAGCACAAGAAGCACCACAGACATATGTCCTAAGGTCCAAGCTATTGGTGTCTAGCCTTATTGTTTGTTTCTTTGCCACTTCTTGGCTTTTCTTTGTTTTTTCGCTCTTACTTTGCTTCATTTTTCTAGGGAAGTTCATTAATAAAATGTTTTCTAGCAGCAACTAAGTTTACACTACATAGAACATTCTATTATGCAGCTTTTATTGTTGAGCTTTTCATCCAATCAAGCAATTACCACCACTAAACTTCATTCTTATTTCTGCCACATTGGACAATTACTTTCTATTTCAAACATTTTCTCTTATTGATGCCAAAGGGAAACAAGACATGAACTTAAAGCATATGAAGATGACAACAAGCATTATGTAGATCCTAATAAGAAATCTACTAAAACATGAAAGTGCAGAAAATACAATATTTGGAGGCATATCATGTTTTAGATATGCATCATCCTTATTTAACTAAAAATATGAACGAAACTCCACCACCTCTAGTTGTTATGCTCTTGTCCTTTGCTGGATTCTCCTTTCTTTTTCCTCTTATTGTGTGTTTCTTGGGGTTCTTCAGCAGGGCACCTACGATCCCAAATGTGGTCTACATGATCCAAGAGTCCAGCCTCCTCCAATCCTCGTCGCATGTGTGCTATATTTTTGTTAGCTTTTGCTCTCTGATGGTCTACCAACTCTTGGCATTGCTCAAATGGCTTGATCTATTGGTTCAATGCTGGCATGTTATGGACTACATAGTCCAACTTTGCTTGAGTTTCTATATCATACTCCATTCTGTCCAAGTTTCTATGCTCTCTAACAGTATGATATATATTCTTCCATTTATAGAGATTTTGAGTGTACTCCCCATACTTGGCTTGGCGTAAGGACAATCTATTAAATGATTCTTGAAAGTCTGCGGATTGTTCCCTTTGCCCCTACAAGATTCTTGCTTGAAACTCTCTTTGTTGCTCCAACATCTTGAATTAGAAGCTTTCTTGCTTCTCCATCATTTGCTACTGCCAATGCTCTTGTTGCTCTTGGGCTTTCAAGTCTAGCTCTTGTTGCCTCAAGTAGTGCTCTTGTGCTCTCACATAGTGTTGAGACATTTCTTCAATGGCTCTTTGCATTTGGCTCAAGTCTATTGTACCAGAAGCTTGCTCTCCCTCCGCTTGTGGTTTCCTTCTCCTTCTTTGATCTCTTTTCTCTTCTTGGGTGTCAGCAACACCATCCATTCTTTGCTTGGTAATCCATCTGCTTCCTTTTACATTCTCTGTATCTTCATCCTCAAATAGTACCCATGCTCTTTTGCATAGCCTTAGAATAGTGCTTGGGTGGCCAAGCCTACTTGATTTACTAGTATCCTCAGCCATTTCTTGAATGCTATATGCTATGATGTGTGGAATGTTGATTTCTCCTCCCCTTATGATGCAATATGTCAAAATTGCTCTCTTGATTGTGACTTCATATGTATTTGCAGTAGGGAGGATGGATATTCTCACTATCTCATACCAACCCTTGGCTTCTGGTATGAGATCCATTCTCTTCAAGTGGCTTGGGGTTTCCTCTGAGTCCTTTTCCCAGTCCTTACCTTCAAAGCATAACCCATTTAATATCTTATCAAGGTCATTCTCACCCTCTAGTCTTTCATCAAAGCTGCGTTTGCCATAGGTTATCACTCTCATCTGTAGGACTCTCATGATGGATGATGGGCTGAAATCTACCTCAACCCCCCTGACATAGCTCTTATAGGGAGGGTTGTCTTTGCTTGTCCTCACAGTATTTGCATAGAATTCCCTTATCATGATTGCACTGATGTCAGTGAGAGGTTCACACAAAAGTTCCTATCTCCTCTCTTTAGTTATCCTTCTCATCATGGGATACTCTCCCTCTTTCAATTTGAACCCCATCTCTAAAATGACTTTCTTTGATTCCATCAACCTGTGATATCTTGATTCATGAAATTGATATTTAAATCTCTTGGTATCATAGGTTGGTGGTTTGGCTATAGCTAGTTCCTTTCCTTTCCTTCTTCTAGAACTTGAGGAAGCCATGAGTTAGGAAGGAAAGAAGGGGAAATAAAAGATGAACTGTGTTTAGGATACGACTTAGGATGGAGGGAAAAAGAAGTTGGGTGCTGTATTGTATTTTTGGATTAGAGAAGGGTGATGTGAATGTTACAGAGGGATTTTATGAAGAAAGTAGTGGTATGTGGCTTAAGAAGTGCTACTACCAAATTTATAGAAGGGGAGGTATTGTTGGAGAGAAGCATTGGTTTGGTTATGTGGCAAGGAATAGTGAGGATTGAGCAAATCATTGTTGAGGATCCATGAAATGGACGGCCTGCATGTGAAGATGAGTGAAGACAAGGATTGCTCCTCCATTGGCTACATGTGGTTCGGCCTCCTAGATGTTAAACCATGCAGATTTTGTTTCCAAGAGAGCACACTTCCCTAAGCACATGTGACTCCCTTTTCCATCTTGTGATAACCGTACATGCCCTTTATCCTTTTCTTCAAATTTCACCATTCCTATCCACATGAACCAAACAAATAGTAAGCTTAAACATTAAATTTCATATGGTTGTGTAGTATATATATAAAAAGAAAATGTTGTTATGTGTTCCTTATTTGTGAATAACCAACCATGTCTCTTAGAAATTGAACAAAATTTTGGTGAACACCAAACTTGTTTTCTTCTAAGTGATTGGTGGACGAAATTGTGATCCTTATGTTCTTTGTACTTGTATGAATATACCCTTAGGGCACTGTTTATTTTCACAACTCCGTTCAACTAACCAGCAAGTGTACTGGGTCGTCCAAGTAATAAACCTTACGTGAGTAAGGGTCGAATCCACAGAGATTGTTGGTATGAAGCAAGCTATGGTCACCTTGTAAATCTCAGTTAGGGAGATTAAAGGGTAATTGTGATTATTGGAATAAAATAGAAATAAATAAAAAGGATAGAAATACTTATGCAGATTCATTAGTAGAGGTATCAGTTAAGTATATGAAGATGCTGTATGACTCAAGGATGCCTGCTTTTCCACTGCTTCTACTCAATCCTTCTTACTCCTTTCCATGGCAAGCTGTGTATAGGGGTTCACCATCAGCTGTGGCTACTTTCATTCCTCTCGGGAAAATATCCTATGCAGCTATCACTCGCACAGCTAATCAGTCTGGAGGCATCACCCATGGTTGATGGCTACATCCCATCCTCGCAGTGAAAACTAATGCTCACGCACTTTGTCACAGTACGGCTAATCACCGGTTGGTTGCCGCTCCTACTGGAATAGAATCCCTTGATTCTTTTGCGTCTGTCACTAACGCCCAGCAGGTTACAAGTTTGAAGCACGTCACAGTCATTCATTACCAGAATCCAACTCGGAATACCACAGACAAGGTTAGACTTTCCGGATTCCCAGGATCCTACTCGGAATACCACAGACAAGGTGAGACTTTCCGGATCCTCATAAATGCCGCCATCTATCTAGCTTATACCACGAAAATTCTGTTGGGGAATCTAAGAGATACACATTCAAGCTCTGTTGCATGTAGAACAGAAGTGGTTGTCAATCACGCGCGTTCATCAGTGAGAATGATGATGAGGGTTATCTAACTCATCACATTCATCATGTTCTTGGGTACAAATGAATATCTTGGAATAAGAATAAGATAGAGACCGAATAAAAGATAATAGAACTTCATTAATACTTGAGGTACAGCAGAGCTCCACACCCTTAATCTATGGTGTGCAGAAACTCCACCGTTGAAAATACATAAGCAGAAGGTTCAGGCATGGCCGAATGGCCAGCCCCCTTAAACGTGATCAATAGTCTCTTAGGATAAAGAATAAAACAAAACTGAGACCAAAGATGTCTAATACAATAGATAAATGTCCTATATATACTAGACTAGCTCCTAGGGTTTACATGAGTAAGTAATTGATGCATAAATCCACTTCCGGGGCCCACTTGGTGTGTGCTTGGGCTGAGCTTGATCAATCCACGAGCTGAGGCTTCTCTTGGAGTTGAACTCCGAGTTATGACGTGTTTTGGGCGTTCAACTCCGGATCATGACGTTTTTCTGGCGTTTAACTCCAGACAGCAGCATGTACTTGGCGTTCAACGCCAAGTTACGTCGTCATTCTTCGAATAAAGTATGGACTATTATATATTGCTGGAAAGCCCTGGATGTCTACTTTCCAACGCCGTTGAGAGCGCGCCATTTAGAGTTCTGTAGCTCCAGAAAATCCATTTCGAGTGCAGGGAGGTCAGAATCCAACAGCATCAGCAGTCCTTTTGTCAGCCTTTTTCAGAGTTTTGCTCAAGTCCCTCAATTTCAGTCAGAATTTACCTGAAATCACAGAAAAACACACAAACTCATAGTAAAGTCCAGAAATGTGAATTTAACATAAAAACTAAGGAAAACATCCCTAAAAGTAGCTTAAACTTATTAAAAACTACCTAAAAACAATGCCAAAAAGCGTATAAATTATCCGCTCATCACAACACCAAACTTAAATTGTTGCTTGTCCCCAAGCAACTGAAAATCAAATAGGATAAAAAGAAGAGAATATACTATAAAGTCCAAAATATCAATGAATATTAATTTAATTACATGAGCGGGACTTGTAGCTTTTTGCCTCTGAACAGTTTTGGCATCTCACTTTTTCCTTTGAAGTTCAGAGTGATTGGCATCTCTAGGAACTTAGAATTTTGGATAGTGTTATTGACTTTCCTAGTTAAGCATGTTGATTCTTGAACACAGCTACTTTTGAGTCTTGGCTGTGGCCCTAAGCATTTTGTTTTCCAGTATTACCACCGGATACATAAATGCCACAGACACATAACTGGGTGAACCTTTTCAGATTGTGACTCAGCTTTGCTAGAGTCCCCAGTTAGTGGTGTCCAGAGCTCTTAAGCACACTCTTTTGCTTTGGATCACGACTTTAACAATTCAGTCTCAAGCTTTTCACTTGGACCTTCATGACACAAGCACATGGTTAGGGACAGCTTGATTTAGCCGCTTAGGCCTGGATTTTATTTCCTTGGGCCCTCCTATCCATTAATGCTCAAAGCCTTGGATCCTTGCTTTTAAAATTTTCGCCCCCTTTTTTTTTTTTGCTGCTTTTTCTTGCTTCAAGAATCAATTTCATGATGTTTTTCAGATCATCAATAACATTTCTCTTTGTTCATCATTCTTTCAAGAGCCAACAATTTTTAACACTCATAAACAACAAGATCAAAAGACATATGCACTGTTCATTCATTCATTCAGAAAACAAAGGCATTGTCACCACATCAATATAATTAAACTAAATTCAATAATAATTTCGAAAATTATGTACTTCTTGTTCTTTTGAATTAAAACATTTTTCTTTTAAGAGAAGTGAAGGACTAATGGAATTTATTCATAGCTTTAAGGCATGGTTACATACTAATGATCATGAAGTAGAGACACAAAACATAATTAAACATAACAATTAAAAACCGAAACAGAAAGAAATAAAGAACAAGGAATGAATCCACCTTTAGTGGCGTCTTCTTCTTGAAGGACCAATGATGTTCTTCAACTCTTCTATGTCCCTTCCTTGCCTTTGTTGCTCCTCCCTCATTGCTCTTTGATCTTCTCTTATTTCTTGGAGAATGATGGAGTGCTCATGATGTTCCACCCTTAATTGTTCAACATTATGGCTCAAATCTTCTAAGGAGGTATTAAGTTGCTCCCAATAGTTGTTGGGAGGAAAGTGCATTCCTTGAGGCATTTGTTGATGATGAACTTCCTCATGTTCTTCTTGAGGGCCGTGAGGAACTTCTCTGGTTTGCTCCATCCTTTTCTTGGTGATGGGCTTGTCTTCTTCAATGGAGACATCTCCTTCTATGATAACTCCAGCTGAGAAACATAGATGGCATATAAGGTGGGGGAAGGCTAGCCGTGCCATGTATGAAGGCTTGTCAGCTATTTTGTAGAGTTCATTGGAGATGACTTCATGAACCTCTACTTCCTCTCCAATCATGATGCTATGGATCATGATGGCCCGATCCACAGTAACTTCAGATCGGCTGCTTGTAGGGATGATGGATCTTTGGATGAACTCCAACCATCCTCTAGCTACAGGCTTGAGGTCCAGTCTTCTTAGTTGGACTGGCTTGCCTTTGGAGTCTATTCTCCATTGGGCTCCTTCCACGCATATGTCCATAAGGACTTAGTCCAACCTTTGATTAAAGTTGACCCTTCTTGTGTAGGGGCGTTCATCACCTTGCATCATGGGTAAGTGAAACGCCAACCTCACATTTTCCGGACTGAAATCCAAGTATTTCCCCCTAACCATTGTGAGATAATTCTTTGGGCTTGGGTTCATACCTTGGTCATGGTTCCCAGTGATCCATGCATTGGCATAGAACTCTTGAACCATTAAAATTCCAACTTGTTGCATGGGGTTGGTTATGACTTCCCACCCTCTTCTTTGAATCTCATGTCGGATTTCCGGATACTCATTTTTCTTGAGTTTGAAAGGGACCTCAGAGATCACCTTCTTCTTTGCCACAACATCATAGAAGTGGTCTTGATGGCTCTTGGAGATGAATCTTTCCCTCTCCCATGACTCGGAGGTGGAAGCTTTTGCTTTCCCTTTCCCTTTTCTTGAGGAAACTCCGGCCTTAGGTGCCATTGGTAATGGAAAAAAAAAAGCTTATGCTTTTACCACACCAAACTTAAAATTTGCTCGTCCTCGAGCAAGAAAGAAAAGAATAGTAGTAGAAGAAGAAGAGAATATGGGAGAGAGGGGGAGAGTGGTTTCGGCTATATGGGAGAAGGAGTGTTTGTGTTGTGTGAAAATGATGGAGAATGGGAGGGTATTTATAGGGAGAGGAGAGGATATAGGTTCGGCCAATTTGGGTGGGGATGGGTGGGAAAGTGAATTTGAATTTTATGAGGGTAGGTGGGGTTTATGGGGAAGAGGAGGTTGATGTGAATGGTGAATGGGGTACTTGGGAAGAGGAATTGAGGTGATTGATGAAGAAGATGTTGGGAAGTGTGACATGGGGAAGAGTAATCACAATCACAAAAACTAGGATTAGGAGGTAAGGTGTGAATATGTTAGGTGGGGATCCTGTGGGGTCCACAGATCCTGAGGTGGGGATCCTGTGGGGTCCACAGATCCTGAGGTGGGGATCCTGTGGGGTCCACAAATCCTGAGGTGAAAACAAATACCATTCCTTCACCATATAGGCATGTAACATGCCTTCATGCATCATTCTGGCGTTCAAACGCCCATTGGTGCATGTTCTGGGCGTTCAACGCCCATGTAATGCATGTTTCTGGCGTTGAACGCCAGTTTCATGCTTGTTTCTGGCGTTCAGCGCCAGATTGTCCTCTTCGTGCACCATCCTGGCGTTTAACGCCAGGTTGTTGCTTGTTTTGGGCGTTCAACGCCAGAATGGTGCTCTGTTCTGGCGTTGAACGCCAGACAGATGCATCTTACTGGCGTTGAACGCCAGTCTGCGCTACCTCCAGGGTGAAAATTTTTTTCTTCTGTTTTTGACTCAGTTTTTAATTTTTTTGATTTTTTTCGTGACTCCTCATGATCATGTACCTAATTAAACACAAAAATAACAAAGAAACAAAATAAAATAAAATTAGATAAATAAAATTGGGTTGCCTCCCAACAAGCGCTTCTTTAATGTCAATAGCTTGACAGTGGCCCTCATGGAGCCACAAGGTGATCAGGTCAATTTAAGTGTGGTCCCAACACCAAACTTAGAGTTTGGATATGGGTATGAACACCAAACTTAGAGTTTGGTTGTGGCCTCACAACACCAAACTTAGAGTTTGACTGTGTGGGCTCTTCTTCTTGACTCTGAATTGAGAGAAGCTCTTCATGCTTACTCTCTTTTGTCACAGAGGGATGGCCATGTGCCTTAAACACAAGGTAGTCCCCATTCAATTGAAGGACTAACTCACCTCTGTTGACATCTATCACAGCTCCTGCTGTGGCTAGGAAAGGTCTTCCTAGGATGATGCATTCATCATCTTCCTTCCTAGTGTCTAGGATTATGAAATCAGTAGGGATGTAAAGGCCTTCAACCTTTACTAGCACGTCCTCTACTAATCCATAAGCTTGTCTCATTGACTTGTCTGCCAATTGTAATGAGAACAAAGCAGGTTGTACCTCAATGATTCCCAGCTTCTCCATTACAGAGAGTGGCATAAGGTTTATCCCTGACCCAAGATCACATAGAGCTTTTTCAAAGCTCATGGTGCCAATGGTGCAAGGTATTAAGAACTTGCCAGGATCTTGTTTCTTTTGAGGTAGAGTTCTCTGAATCCAAGTATCTAGTTCACTAATGAGCAAGGGAGGTTCACTTTCCCAAGTCTCATTACCAAACAGCTTGGCATTCAGCTTCATGATAGCTCCTAAGTATTGAGCAACTTGCTCTCCAGTCACATCTTCATTCTCTTCAGAGGATGAATATTCTTCAGAGCTCATGAATGGCAGAAGGAGATTTAAAGGAATCTCTATGGTCTCTAGATGAGCCTCAGATTCCTCAGGATCCTTAATAGGGAACTCCTTCTTGCTTGAGGAACGTCCCAGGAGGTCTTCCTCACTAGGATTTTCGTCCTCCTCCTCCCTTGTGCATTCGGCCATATTGACTATGTCAATGGCCTTGCACTCTCCTTTTGGATTCTCTTCTGTATTGCTTGGGAGAATACTGGGAGGAGTTTCAATGACTTTCTTACTCAGCTGGCCCACTTGTGCCTCCAGATTTCTAATGGAGGATCTTGTTTCATTCATGAAACTGAAAGTGGCCTTTGACAGATCAGAGACTATATTGGCTAAATTAGATGTGTTTTGTTTAGAATTCTCTGTCTGTTGCTGAGAAGATGATGGATATGGCTTACTATTGCCCAGCCTATTACGTCCACCATTGTTAAAACCTTGTTGAGGTTTTTGTTGATCCTTCCAGGAGAAATTTGGATGATTTCTCCATGATGAGTTATAGGTGTTTCCATAAGGTTCACCTAAGTAATTGACCTCTGCCATGGCAGGGTTCTCAGGATCATAAGCTTCTTCAGAAGCTGCCTCTCTAGTACTGTTGGATGCATGTTGCAACCCATTCAGATTTTGAGAGATCATGTTGACCTGTTGAGTCAACACTTTGTTCTGAGCCAATATGGCATTCAGAGCATCAATTTCAAGAACTCCTTTCTTCTGAGGTACCCCATTATTCACGGAATTCCTCTCAGAGGTGTACATAAACTGGTTGTTTGCAACCATGTCAATGAGTTCTTGAGCCTCTTCAGGCGTTTTCTTCAGGTGAATAGATCCACCTGCAGAATGGTCCAATGACATTTTCGAAAATTCAGAGAGACCATAATAGAATATATCTAATATGGTCCATTCTGAAAACATGTCAGATGGACATCTTTTAGTCAGCTGCTTATATCTTTCCCAAGCTTCATAGAGGTATTCACCATCTTTTTGTTTGAAGGTTTGAACATCCACTCTCAGCTTGCTCAGCTTTTGAGGAGGAAAGAATTTATCCAAGAATGCAGTGACAAGCTTATCCCATGAGTCCAGGCTATCCCTGGGTTGTGAATCCAACCATACTCTAGCTCTGTCTCTTACAGCAAAAGGGAAAAGCAAGAGTCTGTAGACTTCAGGATCAACTCCATTCGTCTTTACAGTCTCACAGATCTGCAAGAACTCAGTTAGAAACTGATAAGGATCTTCAGATGGAAGTCCATAAAACTTGCAGTTTTGTTGCATTAAAGCAACTAGTTGAGGCTTAAGCTCAAAGTTATTGGCTCCAATGGCAGGAATGGAGATGCTTCTTCCATCAAACTTGGACGTTGGCTTTGTGAAGTCACCAAGCATTCTCCTTACATTATTATTATTATTTCCGTCTGCCATCTCTTTCTCTTGTTCGAAAATTTCAAGAAGTCTTCTGGATTGTTGCAATTTAGCTTCTCTTAATTTTCTCTTCAGAGTCCTTTCAGGTTCTGGATCAATTTCAACAAGAGTGCCTTTATCCCTGTTCCTGCTCATATGAAAGAGAAGGAAACAAGAAAAGAAGAGGAATCCTCTATGTCACAGTATAGAGATTCCTTTATGTTAGTAGAAAAAGAAAGGGTAGAAGAATGAAGAAGAGGTTCGGATTTTTGAGTGAAGAGAGGTGGAGAGAAGTGTTAGTAATTAAATAATTAAATAGAAGAAGAGAAGAGGAGGAGAATTCGAAAATAATTTTGAAAAAGGGTTAGTAATTTTCGAAAATTAGAAATAAATTATAATTAAAATTTAAACATGAAACAATTAATTAATTAAAAAGAATTTTTGAAAAAGAGAGAGATATTTTCGAAAATAGAAGAGGGAAAAGTAGTTAGGTGGTTTGAAAAAGATAAGAAACAAACAACAAGTTAGTTAGTTGATTGAAAAAGATTTGAAATCAAAATTGAAAAAGATAAGAAGATAAGAGGTTAGATAAAATATTTTGAAATCAAATTTTGAAAAAGATAAAATTTTTTGAAAAAGATCAAATAAAAGATAAAAAGATTTAATTCAAAAATTTTGAAATCACTTACTTCACTAACAAGAAACTTCAAGATAAGATTCTAGAACTTAAAGATTGAATCTTTCTTAACAAGAAGTAACAAACTTCAAATTTTTGAACCAATCACATTAATTATTAGTGAAGTTTCGAAATTACATATAAAGATAAGAAAAGATTTGAAAATAATTTGAAAAAGATTTTTGAAATTTTCGAAAAATAGAAAAAAAAATGAAAAAGATATGATTTTTGAAAAAGATTTTGAAAAAATAAGATTTTTAAAATTGAAATTTTGACTTGACTTGTAAGAAACAACTAATTTTGAAACTTTTGACTAAGTCACCCAAAATTTCGAAATTTTGGAGGGAAATAAGGAAAAGATATTTTTTTGATTTTTGAATTTTAATTATGAGAGAGAAAAACAACAAAAATACTCAATGCATGAAATTTTTAGATCAAAACCATGAATGCATGCAAGAATGCTATGAATGTCAAGATGAACACCAAGAACACTTTGAAGATCATGATGAACATCAAGAACATAATTTTGAAAAATTTTTTGATGCAAAGAAAACATGCAAGACACCAAACTTAGAAATCTTTAATGCATGAAAAATATGAATGCAAAAATGCACATGAAAAACAAGAAAAGACACAAAACAAGAAATTATCAAGATCAAACAAGAGGACTTGTCAAGAACAACTTGAAGATCATGAAGAACACCATGAATGCAAGGATTTTTCGAAAAAATGCAAGAAAAAAATTTTTTTTTTTAAAGTATGCAATTGACACCAAACTTAAAAATTAACTCAAGACTCAAACAAGAAACACAAAATATTTTTGATTTTTATGATTTTCTAATTTTTTTGGATTTTTATTAAATTTTTCGAAAATAATGTGAAGAAAAACGAAAATTAAAAGAAAAATTTTGAAAAAGATTTTTGAAAAAGAGAATTACCTAATCTGAGCAACAAGATGAACCGTCAGTTGTCCATACTCGAACAATCCCCGGCAACGGCGCCAAAAACTTGGTGGACGAAATTGTGATCCTTATGTTCTTTGTACTCGTATGAATATACCCTTAGGGCACTGTTTATTTTCACAACTCCGTTCAACTAACCAGCAAGTGTACTGGGTCGTCCAAGTAATAAACCTTACGTGAGTAAGGGTCGAATCCACAGAGATTGTTGGTATGAAGCAAGCTATGGTCACCTTGTAAATCTCAGTTAGGGAGATTAAAGGGTAATTGTGATTATTGGAATAAAATAGAAATAAATAAAAAGGATAGAAATACTTATGCAGATTCATTAGTAGAGGTATCAGTTAAGTATATGAAGATGCTGTATGACTCAAGGATGCCTGCTTTCCCACTGCTTCTACTCAATCCTTCTTACTCCTTTCCATGGCAAGCTGTGTATAGGGGTTCACCATCAGCTGTGGCTACTTTCATTCCTCTCGGGAAATATCCTATGCGGCTGTCACTCGCACAGCTAATCAGTCTGGAGGCATCACCCATGGTTGATGGCTACATCCCATCCTCGCAGTGAAAACTAATGCTCACGCACTCTGTCACAGTACGGCTAATCACCGGTTGGTTCCCGTTCCTACTGGAATAGAATCCCTTGATTCTTTTGCGTCTGTCACTAACGCCCAGCAGGTTACAAGTTTGAAGCACGTCACAGTCATTCATTACCAGAATCCTACTCGGAATACCACAGACAAGGTTAGACTTTCCGGATTCCCAGGATCCTACTCGGAATACCACAGACAAGGTGAGACTTTCCGGATCCTCATAAATGCCGCCATCTATCTAGCTTATACCACGAAGATTCTGTTGGGGAATCTAAGAGATACACATTCAAGCTCTGTTGCATGTAGAACGGAAGTGGTTGTCAATCACGTGCGTTCATCAGTGAGAATGATGATGAGGGTTATCTAACTCATCACATTCATCATGTTCTTGGGTACAAATGAATATCTTGGAATAAGAATAAGATAGAGACCGAATAAAAGATAATAGAACTTCATTAATACTTGAGGTACAGCAGAGCTCCACACCCTTAATCTATGGTGTGCAGAAACTCTACCGTTAAAAATACATAAGTGAAAGAGGTTCAGGCATGGCCGAATGGCCAGCCCTCTCCATGATCAAGTGACCGAATGATACAAGAGATTAAAGTGGTCAAAAGATGTCTAATACAATAGATAAATGTCCTATATATACTAGACTAGCTACTAGGGTTTACATGAGTAAGTAAATGATGCATAAATCCACTTCCGGGGCCCACTTGGTGTATGCTTGGGCTGAGCTTGATCAATCCACGAGCTGAGACTTCTCTTGGAGTTGAACTTCGAGTTATGACGTGTTTTGGGCGTTCAACTCCGGATCATGACGTTTTTCTGGCGTTTAACTCCAGACAGCAGCATGTACTTGGCTTTCAACGCCAAGTTACGTCGTCATTCTTCGAATAAAGTATGGACTATTATATATTTCTGGAAAACCCTGGATGTCTACTTTCCAACGCCGTTGAGAGCGCGCCGATTGGAGTTCTGTAGCTCCAGAAAATCCATTTCGAGTGCAGGGAGGTCAGAATCCAACAGCATCAGCAGTCCTTTTGTCAGCCTTTTTCAGAGTTTTGCTCAAATCCCTCAATTTCAGTCAGAATTTACCTGAAATCACAGAAAAACACACAAACTCATAGTAAAGTCCAGAAATGTGAATTTAACATAAAAACTAAGGAAAACATCCCTAAAAGTAGCTTGAACTTACTAAAAACTACCTAAAAATAATGCCAAAAAGCGTATAAATTATCCGCTCATCAGTATGTCACTGAAGAGCAAGTTGCTAAATACCTTGGAGCAATCATGAAGCTAAATGACAAGTTATTTGGTAATGAGACTTGGAAGAACGAACCTCCTTTGCTCACCAAAGAACTGGATGACTTGTCTAGGCAGAGATTACCTCAAAAGAGACAAGATCCTGGGAAGTTTTCAATACCTTGTACCATAGGCACCATAACCTTTAAGAAGGCTCTGTGTGACTTAGGGTCAAGTGTAAACCTCATGCCTCTCTCTGTAATGGAGAAGCTATGGATCTTTGAGGTATAAGCTGCAAGAATCTCACTAGAGATGGCAGATAACTCAAGAAAACAAGCTTATAGACTTGTAGAGGATGTTTTGGTGAAAGTTGAAAACCATTACATCCCTGCTGATTTCATAGTCCTAGAGACTGGGAAGTGCATGGATGAATCCATCATCCTTGGCAGACCCTTCCTAGCCACAACAAAGGCTGTGATTGATGTGGACAGAGGAGAATTGATCATTCAAGTGAGTGAAGAATCCTTTGTGTTTAAGGCTCAAGGATATCCCTCTGTCACCATGCAGAGGAAGCAAGAAGAGCTTCTCTCAAAACAGAGTCAAACAGAGCCCCCACAGCCAAACTCTAATTTTGGTGTTGGGAGGCCACAACCAAATTCTAAGTTTGGTGTTGAACCCCTACATTCAAACTCTAAGTTTGGTGTTGGGAGCTTCCAACATTGCTCTGAATATCTGTGAGGCTCCATGAGAGCCCTCTGTCAAGCTACTGACATTAAAGAAGCGCTTGTTGGGAGGCAACTCAATGTTATATTTAATCTATTTTCTTTTGTTATTTCATGTTCTCTGTAGGTTGATGATCATGAGAAGTCACAAAATCAATTGAAAAAGCAAAAACAGAATGAAAAATAGAAAGAAAAATAGCACACCCTGGAGGAAGACCTTGCTGGCATTTAAACACCAGTAAGGGCAGCAAATGGGCGTTTAACGCCCAGTCTGGCACCATTCTGGGCGTTTAACGCCAGAAAGAGGCACCAGACTAGCGTTAAATGCCAGGAAAGGGCAAGAAGTTGGCGTTAAATGCCAGAAATGGGCATCAGCCCGGCGTTTAACGCCAGAATTGGCATGAAGAGCATTTTTGCTCGCCATATGGTGCAGGGATGAATTTTCCTTGACACCTCAGGATCTGTGGACCCCACAGGATCCCCACCCACCCCACCACTCTCTCTCTTCTTCACCCTTTCACCAATCACCTCAACATCTCTTCCCCAAAAACCCTTCACCTATCAAATCCCATCTTTCTCTTCACCACTCACATCCATCCTTCATAAAACCCCACCTACCTCACCATTCAAATTCAAACCACTTTCCCTCCCAAACCCACCCTCCCATAGCCGAACCCTACCCCTCTCTCCACCCCTATATAAACCCATCTTCACTCCTTCATTTTCACACACCCTAAACACTACTTCTCCCCCTTTGGCTGAACCACAAAGCCATCTCCATCTCCTCTATTTCTTCTTCTTCAACTCTCTTCTTTCTTCTTTTGCTCGAGGACGAGCAAACCTTCTAAGTTTGGTGTGGTAAAAGCATTGCTTTTTATTTTTCCATAACCATTTATGGCACCAAAGGCCGGAAAAACCTCTTGAAAGAGGAAAGGGAAGGCAAAAGCTTCCACCTCCGAGTCATGGGAGATGGAGAGATTCATCTCAATGGTGCATCAAGACCACTTCTATGAAGTTGTGGCCAAGAAGAAGGTGATCCCCAAGGTCCCTTTCAAACTCAAAAAGGGTCAACTTTGATCAAAGGTTGGACCAAATGCTCATTGATGAGGACAAGCCCATCACTAAGAAAAGGATGGAGCAAACAAGAGATCCCACTCATCATGAAATCCCTGAGATACCTCAAGGGATACACTTTCCTCCACAAAACTATTGGGAGCAAATCAACACCTCCCTAGGAAAATTGAGTTCCAACATGGGACAACTAAGGGTGGAGCACCAAGAACATTCCATCCTCCTCCATGAAATTAGAAAAGATCAAAGAATCGTGAGAGAGGAACAACAAAGGCAAGGAAGAGACATTGAGGAGCTCAAACACTCCATAAGATCTTCAAGAGGAAGAATGAGCCGCCATCACTAAGGTCGACCCGTTCTTTAATCTCCTTGTTCTTTATTTTCATGTTTTTCGAATTTCATGCTTATGTTTATCCATGTTTGTGTCTTATTACATGATCATTAATGTCTTAGTGTCTATGCCTTAAAGTTATGAATGTCCTATGAATCCATCACCTTTCTTAAATGAAAAATGTTCTTAATTGAAAAAGAGAAGAATTGCATGAATTTTGAATTTTATAACAGATTAATTATATTGATGTGGTGGCAATACTTTTGTTTTCTGAATGTATGCTTGAACAGTGCATATGTCTTTTGAATTTGTTGTTCACGAATGTTGGCTCTTGAAAGAATGATGAAAAAGGAGACATGTTACTGAGGATCTGAAAAATCATAAAAATGATTCTTGAAGCAAGAAAAAGCAGTGAATACAAAAAAAACGAAAAAAAGGAGAAAAAGAAAAGAAAAGAAAAAGAAAGAAGTAAAGTTGTGATCCAAGGCAAAAAGAGTGTGCTTAAGAACCCTGGACACCTCTAATTGGAGACTCTAGCAAAGCTGAGTCACAATCTGAAAAGGTTCACCCAATTATGTGTCTGTGGCATGTATGAATCTGGTGGTAATACTGGAAGATAGAATGCTTTGGGCCACGGCCAAGACTCATAAAGTAGTTGTGTTCAAGAATCATCATACTTAACTAGGAGAATCAATGACACTATCTGGATTCTGAGTTCCTATAGAAGCCAATCATTCTGAATTTCAAAGGATAAAGTGAGATGCCAAAACTGTTCAGAGGCAAAAAGCTAAAAGCCCCGCTCATCTAATTAATATTGATCTTCATAGATGTTTTTAGAATTCATTGCATATTCTCTTCTTTTTATCTTATTTGGTTTTTAGTTGCTTGGGGACAAGCAACAATTTAAGTTTGGTGTTGTAATGAGCGGATAATTTGTACGCTTTTTGGCATTGTTTTTAGTATGTTTTTAGTATGTTTTAGTTAGTTTTTAGTATATTTTTATTAGTTTTTAGTTAAAATTCACTTTTCTGGACTTTACTATGAGTTTGTGTGTTTTTCTGTGATTTCAGGTATTTTCTGGCTGAAATTGAGGGACCTGAGCCAAAATCTAATTTAGAGACTGAAAAAGACTGCAGATGCTGTTGGATTCTGATCTCCCTGCACTCGAAGTGGATTTTTTTGAGCTACAGAAGCCCAATTGGCGCGCTCTCAACGGCATTGGAAAGTAGACATCCTGGCTTTCCAGCAATGTATAATAGTCTATACTTTGCCCAAGATTTGATGGCCCAAACCGGCGTTCCAAATCAGCTCAAAACTGTCCGGCGTTAAACGCCGGAACTGGCACAAGAATGGGAGTTAAACGCCCAAACTGGCACAAAAGCTGGCGTTTAACTCCAAGAGAAGTCTCTACACGAAAATGCTTCAATGCTCAGCCCAAGCACACACCAAGTGGGCCCGGAAGTGGATTTTTATGTCATTTACTCATCTTTGTAAACCCTAGGCTACTAGTTCTCTACAAATAGGACCTTTTACTATTGTATTCTAATCTGGGTAGCTATCTTTAGTCTTATGCTATCTTAGATCATTGGGAGGCTGGCCTCACGGCCATGCCTAGACCTTGTTCTTATGTATTCAACGTGGAGTTTCTACACACCATAGATTAAGGTGGGGAGCTCTGTACCTCGAGTGTTAATGCAATTACTATTGTTCTTCTATTCAATTCAGCTTGTTCTTATTCCAAGATATTCATTCGCACTCAAGAACTTGATGAATGTGATGATATGTGACGCTCATCACATTCTCACTTATGAACGCGTGCCTGACAACCACTCCCGTTCTACAAGCAAACAAGGCTTGAATGTTTATCTCTTGGACTCCTTAATCAGAATCTTCGTGGTATAAGCTAGAATTGATGGCGGCATTCAAGAGAATCCGGAAGGTCTAAACCTTGTCTGTGGTATTCTGAGTAGGATTCAATGATTGAATGACTGTGACGAGCTTCAAACTCCTGAAGGCTGGGCGTTAGTGACAGACGCAAAAGAATCAATGGATTCTACTCCAATCTGATTGAGAACCGACAGATGATTAGCCGTGCCGTGACAGAGTGCATTGAACATTTTAACTGAGAGGATGGGATTGTAGCCACTGACAACGGTGATGCCCAACATACAGCTTGCCATGGAAAGGAGTAAGAAGGATTGGATGAAGACAGTAGGAAAGCAGAGAGACGGAAGGGACAAAGCATCTCCATACACTTATCTGAAATTCTCACCAATGAACTACCTAAGTATCCCTATCTTTATCTTTATGCTTTATTCATATATCATTCATAACCATTTGAATCTGCCTGACTAAGATTTACAAGGTGACCATAGCTTGCTTCATGCCAACAATCTCCGTGGGATCGACCCTTACTCGCGTAAGGTTTATTACTTGGACGACCCAGTGCACTTGCCGGTTAGTTGTGCGAAGTTGTGAAATTATGTTTAGACCATGGTATTGAGCACCATGTTTTTGGAGCCATTACCAGGGACTTTTTGAGCTGTGAAAAGAATGAATCACAATTTCGTGCATGGTGGGCGAAATTGTGATCACTACACAACTTTGCACAACTAACCAGCAAGTGCACTGGGTCGTCCAAGTAATACCTTACGTGAGTAAGGGTCGATCCCACGGAGATTATTGGTATGAAGCAAGCTATGGTCACCTTGTAAATCTTAGTCAGGCAGACTCAAATGGGTATAGATGATGAATAAAACATAAAGATAAAGATAGAGATACTTATGTATATCATTGGTGAGTGCTTCAGATAAGCGTATGAAGATGCCTTCCCTTCCGTCTCTCTGCTTTCCTACTGTCTTCATCCAATCCTTCTTACTCCTTTCCATGGCAAGCTTATGCAAGGGTTTCACTGTTGTCAGTGGCTACCTCCCATCCTCTCAGTGAAAATGTTCTATGCTCTGTCACAGCATATGGCTAATCAGCTATCGGTTCTCGGTCAGGCCGGAATAGAATCCAGTGATTCTTTGCGTCTGTCACTAACGCCCCGCTGCTAGGAGTTTGAAGCACGTCACAGTCATTCAATCATTGAATCCTACTCAGAATACCACAGACAAGGTTAGACCTTCCGGATCTCTGAATGCCGCCATCAGTTCTCGCCTATACCACGAAGATTCCGGTTAAAAATCCAAGAGATATTCACTAGAGCCTCGTATGCTTGTAGAACAAGAGTGGTTGTCAGTCACTTTGTTCATGAGTGAGAATGATGATGAGTGTCCGGATCATCACATTCATCAAGTTGAAGAACAAGTGATATCTTGGACAAAGAACAAGCGGAATTGAATAGAAGAACAATAGTAATTGCATTAATACTCGAGGTACAGCAGAGCTCCACACCTTAATCTATGGTGTGTAGAAACTCCACCGTTGAAAATACATAAGAACAAGGTCTAGGCATGGCCATGAGCCAGCCCCAAATGATCTAAGAACTAGATGTCCAAAGATGGTCTAGAGATCTAAAGTGATCAAAAGATTTAAATTACAATAGTAAAAGGTCCTACTTATAGGAAACTAGTAGCCTAAGGTGTACAAAGATGAGTAAATGACATAAAAATCCACTCCGGCCACTTGGTGTGTGCTTGGGCTGAGCAATGAAGCATTTTGTGTAGAGACTCTTCTTGGAGTTAAACGCCAGCTTTTATGCCAGTTTGGGCGTTTAACTCCCATCTGGTGCCAGTTCCGGCGTTTAACGCTGGAATTTCTGAGGTGACTTTGAACGCCGGTTTGGGCCATCAAATCTTGGGCAACGCCGGTTTGGGCCATCAAATCTTGGGCAAAGTATGGACTATCATATATTGCGGGAAAGCCCAGGATGTCTACTTTCCAACGCTTTTGAGATCGCGCCAATTGGCTTCTGTAGCTCCAGAAAATCCACTTCGAGTGCAGGGAGGTCAGAATCCAACAGCATCTGCAGTCCTTTTCGGTCTCTGAATCAGATTTTTGCTCAGGTCCCTCAATTTCAGCCAGAAAATACCTGAAATCACAGAAAAAAACACAAATCATAGTAAAGTCCAGAAAAGTGAATTTAACTAAAAACTACTAAAAATATACTAAAAACTAACTAGATCATACTAAAACATACTAAAAACAATGCCAAAAAGGGTACAAATTATCCGCTCATCACAACACCAAACTTAAATTGTTGCTTGTCCCCAAGCAACTGAAGATCAAATAGGATAAAAAGAGAATATGCAATGAACTCCAAAAACATCTATGAAGATCAGTATTAATTAGATGAGCGGGGCTTTTAGCTTTTTGCCTTTGAACAGTTTTGGCATCTCACTTTATCCTTTGGAATTCAGAATGATTGGCTTCTTTAGGAACTCAGAATCCAGATAGTGTTATTGATTCTCCTAGTTAAGTATGATGATTCTTGAACACAGCTACTTCATGAGTCTTGGCCGTGGCCCAAAGCACTCTGTCTTCCAGTATTACCACCGGATACATACATGCCACAGACACATAATTGGGTGAACCTTTTCAGATTGTGACTCAACTTTGCTAAAGTCCCCAATTAGAGGTGTCCAGGGTTCTTAAGCACACTCTTATTGCCTTGGATCACAACTTTATTTCTTTCTTTTTCTTTCTTTTTCTCTTTCTTTTTTTTTCGTTTTCTCTTTTTTTTTGTATTCACTGCTTTTTGCTTCAAGAATCATTTTTATGATTTTTCAGATCCTCAGTAACATGTCTCCTTTTTCATCATTCTTTCAAGAGCCAACATTCATGAATCACAAATTCAAAATACATATGCACTGTTTAAGCATACATTTAGAAAACAAAAGTGTTGCCACCACATCAAAATAATTAAACTGCTATAAAATTCAAAATTCATGCAATTCATTTCTTTTTCAATTAAGAACATTTGTTTAAGAAAGGTGATGGATTCATAGGACATTCATAACTTTAAGGCATAGACACTAATGATCATAAGACACAAAATGGACAAACATAAAGCATAAATTTTCGAAAAACCAAGAAAATAAAGACAGGAGATTAAAGAACGGGTCCACCTTAGTGAGGGCGGCTTGTTCTTCCTCTTGAAGGTCTTATGGAGTGCTTGAGCTCCTCAATGTCTCTTCCTTGTCTTTGTTGCTCCTCTCTCATGATTCTTTGATCTTCTCTAATTTCATGGAGAAGGTGGAATGTTCTTGATGCTCCACCCTTAGTTGTCCCATGTTGGAACTCAATTCTCCTAGGGAGGTGTTAATTTGCTCCCATAGTTTTGTGGAGGAAAGTGCATTCCTTGAGGTATCTCAGGGATCTCATGATGAGAGGGGTCTTGTTTGCTCCATCCTTTCTTAGTAATGGGCTTGTCCTCATCAATGGGGATATCTCCTTCTATGTCAACTCCAACTGAATAACAGAGGTGACAAATGAGATGAGGAAAGGCTAACCTTGCTAAGGTAGAGGACTTGTCTGCCACCTTATAAAGTTCTTGGGCTATAACCTCATGAACTTCACTTCTTCTCCATCATGATGCTGAATCATGATGGCCCGGTCTATAGTAACTTCGGACCGGTTGCTAGTGGAATGATTGAGCGTTGGATAAACTCCAACCATCCTCTAGCCACGGGTTTGAGGTCATGCCTTCTCAATTGAACCGGCTTCCCTCTTGAATCTCTCTTCCATTGTGCGCCTCTTCACATATGACTGTGAGGACTTGGTCCAAACTTTGATCAAGTTGACCCTTCTAGTGTAAGGATGTTCATCCCCTTGCATCATGGGCAAATTGAACGCCAACCTACACTTTCCGGACTAAAATCCAAGTAATTCCCCCGAACCATAGTAAGATAATTCTTTGGATCCGGGTTCACACTTTGATCATGGTTCTTGGTGATCCATGCGTTGGCATGGAACTCTTGAACCATCAAGATTCCGATTTGTTGAATGGGGTTGGTAAGGACTTCCCAACCTCTTCTTCGGATCTCATGTCGGATCGGATATTCACCCTTTTGAGTGAAAAAGGGACCTCGGGATCACCTTCTTCAAGGCCACAACTTCATAGAAGTGGTCTTGATGCACCCTTTGAGATGAATCTCTCCATCTCCCATGACTCGGAGGTGGAAGCTTTTGGCTTCCCTTTCCTCTTTCTAGAGGTTTCTCCGGCCTTAGATGCCATAAATGGTATGGAAAAACAAAAAGCAATGCTTTTACCACACCAAACTTAAAAGGTTTGCTCGTCCTCGAGCAAAAGAAGAAAGAAGAGAGTAGAAGAAGAAGAAATGAGGAAGAAGGGTGATGGTGTTGTATTCGGCCAAAGAGGGGGAGAAGTGGT